>NC_037647.1:911057-1211057 GCF_003254395.2 Apis mellifera
TTAACATGCATTTTTTAAAGCACCAATCGATGAGCGTAAAATTTCCTATAAAAGTATTAACCCACTTATACCGAAAAACCATTAGTTTTAAAGATATAGCAAAAATTAGAAATTTTTAGGAGGTCGACCTCCTGTCACATCATGTTCTCCTAATACAAAGTGGAATTTTTGGACAAAAATTTTTCTATCGCTCAAGGAATTTCGAAATCTTTTTTCTTATATATCTCGTTTATTATTCAGAATATTAAAAAATGTTTCAAATAAAAGTTGAACGGTTTAAAAAGGGCTATATTCTGACGCTCTCACTTTTTAACAGATTGACCAATAAAGAGCATTTCGAGCACAACTTTATTTTTTTTACCGATAACATGCATTTTTTAAAGCACCAATCGATGGAGCGTAAAATTTCCTATAAAAAAGTATTAACCCACTTATACCGAAAAACCATTAGTTTTAAAGATATAGCAAAAATTAGAAATTTTTAGGAGGTCGACCTCCTGTCACATCATGTTCTCCTAATACAAAGTGGAATTTTTGGACAAAAATTTTTCTATCGCTCAAGGAATTTCGAAATCTTTTTTCTTATATATCTCGTTTATTATTCAGAATATTAAAAAATGTTTCAAATAAAAGTTGAACGGTTTAAAAAGGGCTATATTCTGACGCTCTCACTTTTTAACAGATTGACCAATAAAGAGCATTTCGAGCACAACTTTATTTTTTTTACCGATAACATGCATTTTTTAAAGCACCAATCGATGGAGCGTAAAATTTCCTATAAAAAAGTATTAACCCACTTATACCGAAAAACCATTAGTTTTAAAGATATAGCAAAAATTAGAAATTTTTAGGAGGTCGACCTCCTGTCACATCATGTTCTCCTAATACAAAGTGGAATTTTTGGACAAAAATTTTTCTATCGCTCAAGGAATTTCGAAATCTTTTTTCTTATATATCTCGTTTATTATTCAGAATATTAAAAAATGTTTCAAATAAAAGTTGAACGGTTTAAAAAGGGCTATATTCTGACGCTCTCACTTTTTTAACAGATTGACCAATAAAGAGCATTTCGAGCACAACTTTATTTTTTTTACCGATAACATGCATTTTTTAAAGCACCAATCGATGGAGCGTAAAATTTCCTATAAAAAGTATTAACCCACTTATACCGAAAAACCATTAGTTTTAAAGATATAGCAAAAATTAGAAATTTTTAGGAGGTCGACCTCCTGTCACATCATGTTCTCCTAATACAAAGTGGAATTTTTGGACAAAATTTTTCTATCGCTCAAGGAATTTCGAAATCTTTTTCTTATATATCTCGTTTATTATTCAGAATATTAAAAAATGTTTCAAATAAAAGTTGAACGGTTTAAAAAGGGCTATATTCTGACGCTCTCACTTTTTTAACAGATTGACCAATAAAGAGCATTTCGAGCACAACTTTATTTTTTTTACCGATAACATGCATTTTTTAAAGCACCAATCGATGGAGCGTAAAATTTCCTATAAAAAAGTATTAACCCACTTATACCGAAAAACCATTAGTTTTAAAGATATAGCAAAAATTAGAAATTTTTAGGAGGTCGACCTCCTGTCACATCATGTTCTCCTAATACAAAGTGGAATTTTGGACAAAAATTTTTCTATCGCTCAAGGAATTTCGAAATCTTTTTCTTATATATCTCGTTTATTATTCAGAATATTAAAAAATGTTTCAAATAAAAGTTGAACGGTTTAAAAAGGGCTATATTCTGACGCTCTCACTTTTTTAACAGATTGACCAATAAAGAGCATTTCGAGCACAACTTTATTTTTTTTACCGATAACATGCATTTTTTAAAGCACCAATCGATGGAGCGTAAAATTTCCTATAAAAAAGTATTAACCCACTTATACCGAAAAACCATTAGTTTTAAAGATATAGCAAAAATTAGAAATTTTTAGGAGGTCGACCTCCTGTCACATCATGTTCTCCTAATACAAAGTGGAATTTTTGGACAAAAATTTTTCTATCGCTCAAGGAATTTCGAAATCTTTTTTCTTATATATCTCGTTTATTATTCAGAATATTAAAAAATGTTTCAAATAAAAGTTGAACGGTTTAAAAAGGGCTATATTCTGACGCTCTCACTTTTTTAACAGATTGACCAATAAAGAGCATTTCGAGCACAACTTTATTTTTTTTACCGATAACATGCATTTTTTAAAGCACCAATCGATGGAGCGTAAAATTTCCTATAAAAAAGTATTAACCCACTTATACCGAAAAACCATTAGTTTTAAAGATATAGCAAAAATTAGAAATTTTTAGGAGGTCGACCTCCTGTCACATCATGTTCTCCTAATACAAAGTGGAATTTTTGGACAAAAATTTTTCTATCGCTCAAGGAATTTCGAAATCTTTTTTCTTATATATCTCGTTTATTATTCAGAATATTAAAAAATGTTTCAAATAAAAGTTGAACGGTTTAAAAAGGGCTATATTCTGACGCTCTCACTTTTTTAACAGATTGACCAATAAAGAGCATTTCGAGCACAACTTTATTTTTTTTACCGATAACATGCATTTTTTAAAGCACCAATCGATGGAGCGTAAAATTTCCTATAAAAAAGTATTAACCCACTTATACCGAAAAACCATTAGTTTTAAAGATATAGCAAAAATTAGAAATTTTTAGGAGGTCGACCTCCTGTCACATCATGTTCTCCTAATACAAAGTGGAATTTTTGGACAAAAATTTTTCTATCGCTCAAGGAATTTCGAAATCTTTTTTCTTATATATCTCGTTTATTATTCAGAATATTAAAAAATGTTTCAAATAAAAGTTGAACGGTTTAAAAAGGGCTATATTCTGACGCTCTCACTTTTTTAACAGATTGACCAATAAAGAGCATTTCGAGCACAACTTTATTTTTTTTACCGATAACATGCATTTTTTAAAGCACCAATCGATGGAGCGTAAAATTTCCTATAAAAAAGTATTAACCCACTTATACCGAAAAACCATTAGTTTTAAAGATATAGCAAAAATTAGAAATTTTTAGGAGGTCGACCTCCTGTCACGTCATGTTCTCCTAATACAAAGTGGAATTTTTGGACAAAAATTTTTCTATCGCTCAAGGAATTTCGAAATCTTTTTTCTTATATATCTCGTTTATTATTCAGAATATTAAAAAATGTTTCAAATAAAAGTTGAACGGTTTAAAAAGGGCTATATTCTGACGCTCTCACTTTTTTAACAGATTGACCAATAAAGAGCATTTCGAGCACAACTTTATTTTTTTTACCGATAACATGCATTTTTTAAAGCACCAATCGATGGAGCGTAAAATTTCCTATAAAAAAGTATTAACCCACTTATACCGAAAAACCATTAGTTTTAAAGATATAGCAAAAATTAGAAATTTTTAGGAGGTCGACCTCCTGTCACGTCATGTTCTCCTAATACAAAGTGGAATTTTTGGACAAAAATTTTTCTATCGCTCAAGGAATTTCGAAATCTTTTTTCTTATATATCTCGTTTATTATTCAGAATATTAAAAAATGTTTCAAATAAAAGTTGAACGGTTTAAAAAGGGCTATATTCTCACGCTCTCACTTTTTTAACAGATTGACCAATAAAGAGCATTTCGAGCACAACTTTATTTTTTTTACCGATAACATGCATTTTTTAAAGCACCAATCGATGGAGCGTAAAATTTCCTATAAAAAAGTATTAACCCACTTATACCGAAAAACCATTAGTTTTAAAGATATAGCAAAAATTAGAAATTTTTAGGAGGTCGACCTCCTGTCACATCATGTTCTCCTAATACAAAGTGGAATTTTTGGACAAAAATTTTTCTATCGCTCAAGGAATTTCGAAATCTTTTTTCTTATATATCTCGTTTATTATTCAGAATATTAAAAAATGTTTCAAATAAAAGTTGAACGGTTTAAAAAGAGCTATATTCTCACGCTCTCACTTTTTTAACAGATTGACCAATAAAGAGCATTTCGAGCACAACTTTATTTTTTTTACCGATAACATGCATTTTTTAAAGCACCAATCGATGGAGCGTAAAATTTCCTATAAAAAAGTATTAACCCACTTATACCGAAAAACCATTAGTTTTAAAGATATAGCAAAAATTAGAAATTTTTAGGAGGTCGACCTCCTGTCACGTCATGTTCTCCTAATACAAAGTGGAATTTTTGGACAAAAATTTTTCTATCGCTCAAGGAATTTCGAAATCTTTTTTCTTATATATCTCGTTTATTATTCAGAATATTAAAAAATGTTTCAAATAAAAGTTGAACGGTTTAAAAAGGGCTATATTCTGACGCTCTCACTTTTTTAACAGATTGACCAATAAAGAGCATTTCGAGCACAACTTTATTTTTTTTACCGATAACATGCATTTTTTAAAGCACCAATCGATGGAGCGTAAAATTTCCTATAAAAAGTATTAACCCACTTATACCGAAAAACCATTAGTTTTAAAGATATAGCAAAAATTAGAAATTTTTAGGAGGTCGACCTCCTGTCACGTCATGTTCTCCTAATACAAAGTGGAATTTTTGGACAAAAATTTTTCTATCGCTCAAGGAATTTCGAAATCTTTTTTCTTATATATCTCGTTTATTATTCAGAATATTAAAAAATGTTTCAAATAAAAGTTGAACGGTTTAAAAAGGGCTATATTCTCACGCTCTCACTTTTTTAACAGATTGACCAATAAAGAGCATTTCGAGCACAACTTTATTTTTTTTACCGATAACATGCATTTTTTAAAGCACCAATCGATGGAGCGTAAAATTTCCTATAAAAAAGTATTAACCCACTTATACCGAAAAACCATTAGTTTTAAAGATATAGCAAAAATTAGAAATTTTTAGGAGGTCGACCTCCTGTCACGTCATGTTCTCCTAATACAAAGTGGAATTTTTGGACTAAAATTTTTCTATCGCTCAAGGAATTTCGAAATCATTTTTCTTATATATCTCGTTTATTATTCAGAATATTAAAAAATGTTTCAAATAAAAGTTGAATGGTTTCGAGAGGGCTATTCTCTATTGTCCTCAATTTTCCACCAGTAGGTGGACTCATAAAAAAGTTATCCAATTAATTTTATTTCTTTAAATGGAATCGTATCGTTTTTAATATATCATTCTATATATCACGATATTCTCTACCATATTTAATTATTTATGTAATTTTATTGTGTAGAAGCTATTAGTTTATGTGATATTTATTTAAATTTGTTTATTTTTTAAATCGTAATATTTGGCTGTGCATGTCTTAGTAGTTTTTTAAGTTGTATTCAATAAACGTCAATTTTAATAAATGAATGTTTTTTTTGTTTAATAGGATTTATTCCTGTGCCCATAGTCTTTGCAGTCAATTACATTTAAGAAATTTAAATATTAAAATATAATAGCAGGTGATATATTTTTAATACATTATGTTATATTATAAATACTAGTCCAAATGTATCAATATTAATTGTTAATTAAGAAATATATATCAATAAATGTAAATTATACTCAATAAACGATATATTTCAGCAATAAATTAGTTTTTTATTTAAATCATTTATTCCTAAGCTTACATTCCTGCCAATCCTTCAGATTTAAGTTAAAAATTAAATTTAATATTATTAAGTATTAAAAAAGTAAGTATATTTTTAATATATTATACTATATTATATGTATAAGTTGAAATATAATTAAATCAATTAAGAAATATGTATCATTAATTGTAAATTACATTGAATAAACGTTATTTTCCATTAAATAAATGAGTTTTTTTATTTAAATAACATTCATTCCTACACCTATATTCCTTCCAATCCAAATTTAGATTTAAGTAAAATGTTAAAAAATGATTATTGAAAACATAAAAAATTTGCAAAGTAAGTATGTAAAAAGGTAAGTATAAGGTAAGTATAATTTCCTTTTCGAATTGCATTGAATTTACAAAAATTTTAAAAAATTTGGCACTAAAATTTCGGTTTGTTTACAAACATACATCTGTTTATTTACATTTTCAGTATTTATTTACATTCTCGGTTTGTTTATTTACATTTCCAAAGTTTGTTTAAATAAAATTTTCGAAAATTTAAGGCTCTGGCGCTAAAATTTCGATTTGTTTAGAAACATAGGTCTGTTTATTTACATTTTCAGTGTTTATTTACATTCTCGGTTTGTTTATTTACATTTTCAAAGTTTGTTTACATAAAATTTTCGAAAATTTAAGGCGCTGGCCCTAAAATTTCGGTTTGTTTACAAACATAGATCTGTTTATTTACATTTTCAGTGTTTATTTACATTCTCGATTTGTTTATTTACATTTCCAAAGTTTGTTTACATAAAATTTTCGAAAATTTAAGGCTCTGGCGCTAAAATTTCGGTTTGTTTACAAACATAGGTCTGTTTATTTACATTTTCAGTGTTTATTTACATTCTCGGTTTGTTTATTTACATTTCCAAAGTTTGTTTATATAAAATTTTCGAAAATTTAAGGCGCTGGCGCTAAAATTTTGGTTTGTTTACAAACATAGGTCTGTTTATTTACATTTTCAGTGTTTATTTACATTCTCGATTTGTTTATTTACATTTCCAAAGTTTGTTTAAATAAAATTTTCGAAAATTTAAGGCTCTGGCGCTAAAATTTCGGTTTGTTTACAAACATAGGTCTGTTTATTTACATTTTCAGTGTTTATTTACATTCTCGGTTTGTTTATTTACATTTCCAAAGTTTGTTTACATAAAATTTTCGAAAATTTAAGGCGCTGGCGCTAAAATTTCGGTTTGTTTACAAACATAGGTCTGTTTATTTACATTTTCAGTGTTTATTTACATTCTCAATTTGTTTATTTACATTTCCAAAGTTTGTTTACATAAAATTTTCGAAAATTTAAGGGTCTGGCGCTAAAATTTCGGTTTGTTTACAAACATTGGTCTGTTTATTTACATTCTCGGTCTGTTTATTTACATTTTCAATATTTATTTACATTCTCGGTTTGTTTATTTACATTTCCAATGTTTATTTACCAAAATTTTTGAATATTTTCAAAACTTATTTGTAGAATACTTACCTTTACTTACCTTTTATTACTTACCTTTTTATTACTTATCTTTTTACAGCTATCTAATTAATTGTTTTTCAACAGTTTACTTAATTCTAAAGGGTTAAGGAAATAAGGAAAGTGGATAAAAGGAGCATAGGAACATAGGAATATTCAGGAAGAAAAAATATGGATAAAAGGATATAGAAACATAGGAATATTCAGGAAGGAAAAATATGAAAGGATATAAGAACATAGGAATATTCAGGATTAAGGAATATGGATAATAGGAGTATAGGAACATAGGAATATTCAGAATATGGATAAGGAATATGGATAATTAGAACATAAGAACACAAGAATATTCAGGATGGAAAATATGGATAAAAGGATATAGGAACATAGGAATATTCAGGATTAAGGAATATGGATAATTGGAACAAAGGATATAGGAATAGAGGAATATACAGGATGGAGAGATATGAATAAAGGGATATAGGAACATATGAATATTCAGGATTAAGGAATATGGATAATTGAAATATAGGAACAGAGGAATATGGGAATGGTTTTTCCAAGATGGAGAAATATGGATAATAGGGGTATATATTTTGTATATTATACTTACTTTTTTAGATCCATTGTATTCTATTGTGCTATTAAATATTTTTCAAAAGTTTTTTTAATTTTAGAATTACTTATCTTTACTTATCAATTATCTTACTTTTTTCATAGCCACTGTCTTCTGTAATACTAAAAATTTGTTAAATTTATATATTTATATATTTATAAATTATAATATTAGAAACATTTATCATTTAGATACTTACTACAATATATCAACGAGCTTATTACGCATCGTTACTCCGGGATCAAGGAATTCCCTGACCCGAAAAAAATTCTATTAAGATCCCACTGGAAGAATATCAAACTATATTCCAAGGGAGGGGAGGGAGGAAGGCTCCTCTGCTTTACGTTTTCCAGCGAAATAATCCGGCTCACACGGACACCAGTGCAACGATCGCATCAATGAGCCGGATTTCAACCCCTTGCCAGCCACTTTTCTGACCGAGCTAAGGGGTGAACGGACCGTTACAACAGAGAGAGAGAGAGGGAGGGAGAGAGAGAGAGTGGAGGGTAAATGGTCTCCATTGTACTTTTAAACGTCCCTGACTCCAACCCCTCCACCCTCGCGACCTCCGACATTCAACGACCTGCAGCAACTCAACCTCCTTCGTGTCGTCGCCCCGACCAACCCTGCCCTTCGCGATTATTCAGCGATGACAAACGACTATCCTATCCTACGAGTCTACCCATTCCAGCCCCCACTCAGCCGTGTTACCTGCAAAGACTTGAATTCTCGCGACCACGAACGCGCGTCGAACCCCTTAGCCGGGCTACAATTCCTTATTTTTGTTCGTCGGAAGATAAATTGGCGAGGGATATCGTTGAGGCAAGTTGGGGAGGGGGATAAGAGGGGAAGAGAACTGCTGCTTCAGTTACCAGGGACAGAATCGCATCGGTGATTAACACGTTATTTTTCCAGCCTGCGAGGCTGATTTTTATTAGCCGAAATTTATTACAACTTGTTTGCTCCACTAAGTATTAATGTTTCTTTATTATGTTGGTGTTGTTACATGTGTTGGGTGAAAATTCCGCGAGATAATAAATATTTTGAGAAAAATTAAGCGTGTTTTAAAAAATGCTGTTGGAAAACTATTTATTTAATCAATTTGTGCGAAATATAAAGAAGTTGGCATTCGTAATAATTCAAATTTAATTTGTTAACTATGATTTGTTGATTAATCCCAAATATCGTTACATTAACTTAGAGAAGATTATAGATTTTTTAAATCTTCTTCCACGATGTTTAAGAAAATATTTTATATAATATAATTTAGCAACTCCAATATTCTTTCCTCTTCTCTTTTTAATCATAGTACAACATTGAAAATGGAAACATTTTCATATCTTTATCATTCCAATTCAAATAAACCTATCTACCATTCTTACCTTCATTCTTTCGATATTACTGGGAATATTTCTATCTCAATATTCAACACTATTAAATCCATTTATATTCCACACATTTTTGAAAATTTTCAAATTTAATTTTATCGCAAATTCCATAAAATAAATTAAATATTTCTATTGTTTATGATATTTATTAAATTACACGTGCCGCTCATAGATATTGTGAAACAGGATATTGTCAAAACTATACAATTTATATTAGATTAACCGCTTATGAATAATTATGAATAAAACAGTATACGATATTTTCCTTGTGTTTGTTCATAAAGTTAATAATTGGGATAAAAAAGCAACGTTTTGTCGGGATAAAAATGATGCATTGTGAAAGCAGCACACACGTGACATGAAAAAGTTTTATATAAAAATTAATTACTCGTGAGAAAGTGATATGAAATTGATATGAGATTCGCAAAGTATTAACAAAGAATCGAACGCGTGAAACGAAGAGTTTCCGCTAGGCGATAAACCAACGATTCCCCTTATCTCGGCGAAACACGAACGGAAACACGTGTAAGCTGAACAGCGTTTGCTCATTTTTCCCTTCCGAAAACCGTTCCATTTCCATCGGGCGTAATTCACTCTCGCGCGAAGGAAAGGCGCCCCGACGAAAATTTCCGCATTCCGGCGCGCTGCGACGCCGAGATAAGCTTTATCGATCGATATCGAGGCGCGGCGGGATAACGCGCGGCCTTAACTCCTATCTGCAATTTTCCTCGTGTGTGTGTGTGTGTGTGTGTATGCGCGCCAACGATGGAAACCGATTTCAACGTCCACGTAGGTAGATTTCCTGTAGAGATACGAGCAACCGCGCCTACTTAATTGCAACGTTTGATCTCGTTTGCCAAACTCTCTCCCTCTCTCTCCCTCTTTACTCGCTTTACGATGTTCGCTCGCTTGGTCGGTCGTGTTTCCATATATTAGTATCCCCCAAGAGGACAAGGGGGATATGGTACTGCGCAATCAGCTATGCTATCTAAGGGGAGAAATTTCGAAGATCATTGGTTGGATCGTTGTATGAGAAGCAAAAGTTGTAAGGTGATTATAAAAAATGGAAGCTTGAATCAGGCTTTGCTATTTCAACGTGCATTGGAAGCTCGAAAAGGATTTAACATCTGAATGAAATTCTTCTGTTAAAATTTCGTTGCAATAATGAGAATAGTGTGTTAACATTTGTGGGCCAGATGTAATTAAATTTGTTCAAAGAAATCTTTCAGAAGAATGAGAGATGAAGAATGTCATTTATTGGAATGGTAGATATCTAGTATAATGATTCGTATTTGAAAGTGTGTATGAGAAAGAACGACGAATAATAATCCTTTATACACTTTTGAATTTAAATTGTTTGAATCTGAGCGATTAGCGATCCCCAAAAGGGGGTGGAACATTTTCCAAGTTCCATAAGCAATCAAAACTCGCTTGAAATCCGAGAGTAACATTTAGAGAACCTTCTATGGAAATATGTACAAGGATTCGCAATTAAGGAATCCAAAGTTTAACCATTCGAAGCCTTGAATCTCTTAAACAAGTTTCTCGCAAAGACTCCATCAACGACTCCGTGTTTCGTTCCTCTCCTTCTCACTAGCTTCATATTTATATGAACACACACACGTTCGCGTGCAAGCGCATTTTTCTATACACATAGTCCGCGGACGACAAAGTAGAATGGACGACAATGGAAGCGGAGGTCGATGGACGAAAGAAAGGCGGGCAAGTAGGAAGAGAAATGACGGTGAGGTTCTCTGGATCCTGGACAACGCGTTTTATTTCCATTTCTACTCCAAAGGACACGTACGATCGCACGTGAACGTGCGTTTTTCAGAGATCTATCGTTTTCATCCGGCCTAAAAGAAGAGTTTTCGATTCCTCTTCCTCGTTAGAAACCGATAGAATTGCAAACGATTTTCGACGAGGATGATTATCTCGATCTCAATCGGATTGATGGAAGAAAAAACATAAGGACGGAGAATATTCTCCTCTTTAAAACAGACGTACTCCACTTGGACGAGTGGCAACCTATATTTCTTCGAGGAAAAGAGAGATATACGTTTCTGACGAAAGATTCTGTCAAAATTAATATTTGGATCATCGACTTGTACCACTTGAATTTCATTTAATCGATATTAGTAACTTTTTGTCAAGTTTTATAGAAATGTTTTACCAAAATTTGCAAGATTAATAATTAAATATCTCTCGAGCATCTTAAGTTGCATAAAACTTTAATATTTAGAAAGTGAACAGATGAAATAAATTTAATATCACCATTATATCTTAAATTCTAGTAATTTAAACTTTCAATTGCCAGTTTTTTTCTTCCAAAAGAATTTTACTTACATTATCTACTAGATAGAATAATAAAAGTATTAGCAAATACCTGAATCAACATCTCACCACGTCCACGAGGACGACGATCCGAAGAGTAGTGGAAATTACAGGATCCACGCGAAAGGAAGATTTTTCATCGTTAAGATCACGAAATGGGGTGCGTCATATCTATCCCACAGTGCAGGGGTAACCTGGGACAGGGGCTCGTTTTCTTTTTTTGCAAATACGAGGATGGGCGTAACATATCGTAAAGAAGAAGTTTGGTGGCAAAGTGACAAATTACTCGAGTTTATCCGCGATCCTCTTTTTAAAGGGCAGCATTCCTAAAGAAGATGACGAGGGAGGAGGAGGGCAGGCTCGAAGCGACGGAATTCTTTTCGTCCATCCATCATAAAGCTGCGGCAACAATACTTGCAACATCCTTCCACCTCCTCGTCCCGAGGAGGATCATTTCGTCCTCCCCGCCCAAAAGTTTACGACGCGCGAACCATCCCTCTTCCCACCCGCCCACGACGTCGATCGTTTCCGGGTGAAAAACAACCGGCAGATTGCCCCGTCCCACCTTCCTCATCCTCCGACGAGATTAAATTCGGAGAGCGATCGTTCGGATTTATAAGCTTCGTCGACGCCTCCTCTCCCTCCAATTCGAGGGAAACGGTTTTAAAAATGGAGTGTACAGACGCGAGGAGAGAAAAAGCAAAGTGGGAGGCGATATCGGTTTTAGTAAGCGAGGAGAAGATCGTTCAACCCCGTCTCGAGTTGCATACACGACGCGCGGCGTAAATTATTCGCAGTAGCGAAGCAGAAAATTGGACATTACTCGGGCCGAATACGATTTACGTAAGTTTCGAACGTTTGTTTTCAACAATTTACACGGAATCAATCGACCAATCTGCCCTTAGATCCACAATTTTCCTCCCAATCCCCTTCCAACCAATTTCAAACCTCCGAAACTTCAACCTCGCATTCGTTATTTCCGATATTATATTTCCATTTCTCCATCCTCTTTAATACGCCGCCCTATATACGTCTCTAAGTGAGCTCGGTATCGAGAGACGTCGCGACGCCATAATCGAGAAATTTTCGTGGCAATAGCTCGCTCGGATAACGGGACACCCCGGGTCAACCGGTTTAACCCTGCGGGTATATATCGTCGAGTTCATCTTCCTCCGTGTCCCAGCATCCACCCGTTTAATAATCCTTCATCGATCGAAACGACGGCATCGATAACGATCTACGAATCGAAAGTCCACGAAGGAGAAGGGGGAAGGGGGAGGAAATCGACAACGGTTGTTTGTCGGTGTTGGCCAGCGATCGATAGTTCGCTATCGTTGTTCCACTGGGTCCGAGAGGGCGAGTTTAATGCCGCCCAGTTTAAGGGAAACCGAAGTTTTGTAAAGTTTCTCGCGCGTCACGTGCAGTGGTTTACGGTGATCTACAACCTGGGCAAAAGTTGGGCCACGATCGTGTGACACCGATTACTCTCACGCGGAGGAAGGAGGAGGGAGGAGGGTCATGCGAGCGTTATCGGTCGAGAAAACGATAAAAGAGGATCCGTCTTCCGCAGGTGGAACATCGGATTGTATTAAAACGCCGCGATTACATCGTCGTCGATAATTCAGAATGTGGCGACGCATCTCTTCTCGATCGTTCTCACGGAAAGCTTCTTATCGCGGTGGGCGAAGAATTCGAAGATTCCACGAAAGATCCACGCGATTGGTCGCGGATTAACAACGACGGAAGATTTTATCCGATATCCTTTTATTCTTTTATCCATCATCTTGGATCTTCCAGTTCTCGACAAGGTCAACGCAATTTTTCTCTCGAAAATCTTCGAAGTTTATTACAATAGACAATTTGTTAATAATGCAATTAATTGGATAAACGAATTGGTTAATTTGAGAATATCGTTTAAAAATAAAATAAATATATATGTGTATTAATTCGATAATATCATTTGCAAGGTGTTTGGACAAATTTTGAAAGAAAAATTTAAGGAATTACAAGCAATAATTTATATGTAATCTAGATACAATATAATATTTAAATATTCGTGCATTGACAATATAATAAAATAATAATTGCTAGAAAAATTCTGATTTTTTTTTATATCGATCATTGGTCGATAAAAACAAAGTTTTTTTCGCTCGTTGTCATTTTTCCTCGACGCTTTCAACAACAACAAGGTGATAATTCGTATCAACACCCTCTTTCATCCTTTTTCCAGAGAGTTCCAAAAGCATCAAGCCTTGTAACGAGGTTTCAGCCGGCCATCCAGCTCTCCAGATTAATTACGGGGTATTGAAGTAATTGAGAACGAAGTAGCCGAACAAAGTCATGTGTACTGAGTGGGTGGCAGTGGGGCGGGGGGGGGGGGGGTGGCCAAGCTCTATTGTCTGTGACCCTTGTGGCACCTACCCCCGGGCTGAGCCATTCATTTCTAACGAGTTAGAGTTTATCGGTTAAAGCGGACAGCGCCACGGCGTGTCCACTGAGACGTTAACACCGATACCCGACCAACCAGTGCTCTCTCTCTCTCGATTCGTAGAATCACAGCTATCCTATGTGCATTTGTACACTTACGTCGGAGATGTAATATACGTTTTCACTTCTCTGCTCTCGTCTGTCCGTGCAAAATGATTCATAAATGCGTGTGAAATACTTTAGAAAGTGAAAGCACGTATTACAGAGGAAGCAAAAGTTAAATTAAATAAATTCACGCTTCTGTAATATACTTTATATTATAATAATAGATACGATTAAAATTGAAAATGAAACTTGAACAACGGATGCTTGAGACAGAGATAGGCAAAATTTTAAAAGTTATGAATAAAGTTACTTGTAATTTATTTTTCGAATTATAATAGAATGAAACAATCTAGATTATATTATAATTCTAGCTATATTCTTTTAGAATTGGTGAAAGTGGAAAGATTCCTTATTTCTTATGATCCTTCATCTAAAAATCATTATCTTCAAAGTTATAATTTGAAATTTTCCTAATTTTAATAGATTTTATATAGATATATTTATATAGATATGTTATATAGATATATAAATACGTTTCTTTTTTAAAAGTTATTTTAAATTTTCTATAAAGTTGGATACAGGTTAAAAAACTAATTAGTTTTAAATTTTGAATAAAATTACTTTAATTAGTAACTTCATTTACAATAAAATGCTCAAATAACTGGGATTAACTATAACGAAAATTATATGTAATAGCATTAAGTAATAAATAATAAATATCAAATAAAACTAACTATTTTAATAACAACTGATTTTGTATTTATTTACATAAAAATTATTCAAACATTTCAAAAATAAATTTATTATTTATCACGAATAATTTTTTATTTGTATTTCATTTATTTTCATCTAAATTCATATAATAAAAACATTTACATGTAAAAAATTAACTGTTACCTTTAATCAAAATGTTAACTTTATTTCTCATTTATTATAAATAAAAATTTTTATTGTGTTCCGAGTTATTCGAAAGAAGCTTTTAATAAAATTAAAACTAATGAGTTACGATAATTAAATAATTCATTCGTTCTCTATATTCTCTTTTCACCTTTTCTTCGTTCGATTTAATCCTTCCACATACACCTTCTGATATATGCGAACACACGCATTCATGAATCACCTTGTGCAATCCAACAGATATCCAACGTCCAATGAGCGACCGCACTTCGGCCATCCCGTCTGGCCGCCACCGCGTACACTCGAGCGATTTTCAAGCCGGTTACAATGGGGCGCTCCGTGGCCACCTTGCGCTGCGTCGGTTAACCCGGAAAACCACCTATGGGGATGACGATGACGGCCACACCACCTCCGACTTGCCACGTTCCGTCGTGTCTGATGTTTATGGTCGATGGCTCGTACGTACGCCACCCATCCCCGTCCTGTGATGAATGGAAAACAAGAGACCACGAGGAATTTTGTCGTTTGTTACCTCGTTCTGGCCACTCTGCTCAACCGCGACAGCGAGCAGTTTGTCGGAGGATCTCGTGAAATCGCGATGACGAATTTTCTAGCAGTGGGAGATAAATTTGGTGTGCGAAAGAAAGGAACAAAGATTCTCGATTTCTTGGGTTGGTAACTCGCTGCATCAGCTTCGTGGAAAGGAAAGGAAACGAAACAGTGTGAAATTGGTAGAAACTTTCCTCTGATCCTGCCCTTGCGTTTATTTTATTTCATCGCTGGAATCTTTCTCTTTGGTACACTCTCGTAACATTCCTTGGAATCTTTTTTCTTTCTTGGATGTCTCTTGCTCTTCTGTGGAATTTTTTTAATGGTGTTTGATCTCGCTTTGACTCCCTCTTCGCTGCCGGAATTTCTTCTCTCCTGTCTTCGCGTCGCTGTCCTCTTCGTGATAATAAAATTATATAACGAATTCGTTCACTGAATTATTCTTTAAAAAAATTTCTTTAGTAAATTGATGCATCATTGATGTAACAATATTGCAATAGACATTGACACAAGTGAATTTTGTCGCATCCTCATATTTTATGATTTTAATTAACACCACTGTAAATTCAACATTCTTATCACTTCTTGCAGCAAGTCCTTTCTTTTCAAAATTGAATGATAAAATCAAAGCACTAACCAATTCCGAGAAATTTTCTGGAATTGCGTATATATTATAGAAAATTGTTCAAATTGACATTTCATGTTGCTTCTACTTGACTTTTTCCCAACTTTATTTTTTCTTTATCAAAAATTATCATTAATTTCCAAAAGATCTGTTACAGATGAGATATAATATTATATTTTCGAGGATAACAATTTTAATGAATCATAAATCTCATAAGAATATTGTCAAAAAAAGGAAAATCCAAATATGGATTCCTTCTCCAAAAAAAAATAATAATTCGAGGAACAAAAGTATTGCAACGAGCAAGGTAGATCGTTATTTTGAAATTAGGAGCTTAGGTAAATCGTATTCCATGGTAACTTCAATTGTTTCACTTGGTCGCACACCGGAAATAAGATGATATCGAATTCGATTGAACGTCGCTTGATAATGCCCCGCAGTCCCAAAGTAATCTCTCTCATGATTTTATGGATCTTGGCGGAACAGTGGCCGATGGAATATATTCGGTCTGGTGATCCATAACGTGGAGGCGAAATCGGCGTTTGTCAGTCGCTTTTGAAAAGTCGAGATTTTCAATTCGTGAAAACGCGTAGATCCCGCGGAACGAGTCTTCGAGAGGGGAACTCGATATAAGGCCGGTGGATTCCGGCAAAAGAGCATTCTCATACCGTCGAAAATCCGCAATATGGTACAGCTCGTAAAATAGACTTTCGAGTTATCTACTCGCTTTGGCCGCGTATTTTCGCGTAATAAAGGTATGAACAGAAAAAGTTTCGAACAGACGATAACATCGTATAGAGATTTCTGCTGTTTATATATTATTGATATAGCACGAGAAGAAATGTCTTGAAGAAATGAGGCCAAGCCAAAGAGATCGCCTATACGAATATCTAATACAATTTTCTATTTATAGTAGAATAAAATATTGAGATATAAAGAAATAATAGAAAATATTTCTTATCAAATCATTCATTTACAACAAAAGAATCGAGTTAAATTAAAAAAAATTATATTGTCATTTATGGATAGAAAATCAATTTTCGTAGGTCTTTTATGTATCGAGAAACAATCTTTATATTTCTAAATTTTTTAAAAACAAGAAGATTGTAAAAAATAGAAACTGTGGAAAATAAATATTTAATAGATAAACATGAAAATGAAATTTGCTATATTTTATCAAGTTATATTCTTGTGAATCTAAATATCAGATAACAAATTTTTGTCCAATTTTTGTAATAGAAAACATAATTTTGAATGAAAATAAAAAATTTTTAATTTTTTAAAATGTGAATATCTATTTATGTTTGTGTAGCTCCTTATGCCACGATATTTATCTTAAGAAATAAAACATTTTATACTTTTATCTCTATTTCTTACTTTAACTATAATTTAACTATTTGTAAAAATTTGTAAAAATGATGTAAAAATTTCCATAAAATATAAACTATATCCTTCTCGGATACTCGAAATTTAAGTATCGAGACACTTGTATCCATTATTCCTACATATTCTCCTGTTGAACATCGTCCAAAAAAAAAACCTCGTCAAATCTTCTTCTCTCTCTCTCCTTCCTTTCCAAAATCCTTTAACTTTCTCCTTGTTCATCCTGCTCCTTTAGGATTGGCCTGAAGCCAGGGAGCCAGCAATATTGCAGAAGAGAATCTCGTGACTCCGGCTCGATGGTATTCTGCCTACGCTTGGTGCGCGGATGCACAACACCAACCGTTTGTAACGGCAACACGTAGAACACGTTGCGCGTATCATGGTGTCTTACTTACCTTAAGCACTGAAGCGGCGACCGACACCCCCATGCCGCCACCCTGATTTATAACCACCGCCCTAATATACTGTTTTAAAGGCGACGTTGTCGGAGAGGAATCTCGATGGATGTCAGGAAGCGCATCGTGCACGGAGCCACTTCCGCCCGCGAGAATGTGCCCGCAGGAAGTCGTTATCGGTTCGCCAACGTGTGCATTAATGCACGCGTGCCGTGCACGATGGCCGGCCTCTTTTCAACCGAACGCTGGATGTTAGATGAGGATGATGTATGCACGCGGTCACGGCCGAGCGTGCATATTTAAATCTTTCTTCGAGGAGGATATTCTGTCTACGTTTCGGGGCAGATGAACGATGATTACTCGTGGCGAGAGATATTTTATTCCTAGGTAATTGGAGATATTAAAATTGGGCGTGAATGGTGATTACTTGCGCGACCAGGGATTATTAAAAGTTAATAGTATAGTTGGAAGTTTGCGACAAGATGATAATTTTGTGCGAACAATTGTCAAAAACAGAGGTTTCAATTATTTAGATACGACGTGTAGTTTCGTAAAGATGGAAGAGTCGAAGATTTTTTATTTCGAAGTGCACGTGATTTTTCTTCTTTCTGCAATTTTTCTTTTTATAAAAAATGTTCTATTTCTTAAAAAATAGAATTATTTTTGAATCATTTCTTAAAATTTTTTAATTCAATTTTATTTCCTTATTCCTTTTTCAGAAAATATTTACATATCAGGATACAGCTTTTGAGTAGCTCTGATGAATGATACACGATCAAAAGAAAAACTTGTATCTTAAAAAGAAAATTTATCTATTTTGAAAAATTTTAATGAAAATTCGAGTGTATACAAAGTATGATGGATTATATGTAAAACAATTTATATTTTCCAACGGGAAATCTTTTTGAGCGCATGAAATCAAAATTTTTATTATCCTTTCATACATTTCATATATGTATAATTTCATCTGAAAGTATTTTTTATAACAATAAAGCATTAAAATTCGAGTATTTCGTAATTTAAATATTTATCTCGTACCATACTGAAATTATATTACATTTTAAAAAACGAAAATAATATTGAAATTTTAAGGATTAATCTTTTTCGAGTGACTTCCAGTGTACAACCCATTATCGTCTATTTATTATTCGAATTATTCGATAACATGTTAATCGAATTCGCGTTATGAATATATCCGTGATTAATCGCGTGAATTTGTCTTCTTCCTGCGAACGAAACGTCCCATTTAATGATTCACCGTTGAAAACCTCTCGATTCCTTTCGATCTCCGCGCGTCACCAAGGAAGGGAAGAAAGAATGAAAGTTGGTGAGACAAAGGAGTAAGGGTAACGGATTTGTCGTTTATCGAGTTTCTTGTCCCGCGCGAAACTTTCGATTCAATTCGTTCGGGCGGAATATCGATTTCCTATCCCCCCCTCCTCCACACTTTGGAAAAACACCATCGCCCGTACGTGTACACAAGAAATCCCTTCGATTTAAGATTTCGCGCAAACAAAGGGGGCTCTCCCCTATAAATTAACATCCAGCAAATATATTTCTGGGGAAAAATTCAAAAACTTTAGGAGCGCCAGCTCGATTGGGAATAATATCGATTCCGCTCTGTCGAGCGCAACCGAGAGAGAGAGGAGAGAACTCCTTTACACGTTCACGTGTCGTTTCGAGAATATTAAAAACCATTTCGCGTTACCCGAAACTGTGCGTCAGAACGGCCATCGTTTCATCGTGTTTCCCTTTTATTGGCAGAAAGAATCGCAATCCGATCGAATCGGATGGATTGAAACTCGGATTCGAATCTTTCGGGCGGTATATCGGCCGTTTTAATCGATCGACCTGTCGTCCCCGGGGGTGGACGCGGGGCGATGTTTCGCGTTTCGATAGTGTGACAGTATGGACGAGGAAAGGGCGGCGTTTGTACAACGGCACCTGACAGAATTCATAAATGTCACGTGGCGTTCCGTTTCTTCCGAGTGGAAATTCCTTTTTCCATCGTCCCTTTTTTTTTCCATTTAATCGAACAATTTTGTCGACGTACAATTGTTGCCAGAAAGAAAATCTTGTGACTACAACAATTTTATCATTTGTAACCGATATCGCAGATCGTAGATTAAGCTAATCAAACGAGATAAGAAAAAAAAAAGAAATTTCGTCGCTCTCGAATATCTTTCCATACAAATTGATATAAAAATGATTATAGTATTAAAATTTACTCCAATATTCTATAATGAAAATATTTCTCAGCCATCACAAAGATCGACCAAAATTACCCTAGCATTAAGATTTCGTCACGTTCTATTTTTAATGAAAATATTTCTCTTGTTCAACTTTCGAAGGATAAATGGTAATATTAAAATTTTTACGTGCGAAAATATTTCTCGATCGTTGCAAGGATGAGCGTGAATGTAAAATATCCCCCTCCCCCCTTTCTCCAATCGACATTTCCGGTTGCAGGTAGGGCGGGAAGGGCGGGACAATAGGTAGTAACATGGAAGAAGAGTTGTTAAAGCAAACAGTATCGATAGGAGAAAAGGGTAGGCCGTGATGAATTGCGGCCGGATAATGGGATTAAGGCAGATGGCGTCCATTAAGCAATGTGGTTTTAGTCTAATATGATTTCCATGTTCATACGCGGGCCACCCGTTTTGGCATCGGCGCAGATTGCCACGTACTGGCCACGCTACTTGTCCACGATAATATGATTTATCTCATCGAATGTCTCGTGAACACCCCCTCCCCCCTCCCTCCCCCTGCCCCTCCTCCTCTCCCTCCCGCGGGGGTTGGAAACCGAGTACAGACGATAAATATCGACAATCGCTCGATTGAATAAATCAACGACGATGGAACAGAAAACAGAGGAGATATCCGTGAATGCACGTCACCGAGAATATATTGTAAATGGCGCTGATAATTTTCGAAACGGAAAGAAGGTATTGCGCTGTAACACTCTCCCTCTTCCCCTCCTTTCAAATTTGTTCCTGGCGAGAGAGTTAAGAGTTATATGTTAGATTTATCGGTTGGTATTCGGTCGAGTATTCTTTTTTTGAAGAAGCGAATTTAATAAAAGTCAGTGGAAAGTGATATGAACGTTACGTATTTCTCTGTATTTATGGGATCTTTATTACACGAGAGGAGAGGATTTAAAAGAATTAAAAGTTATCGCGTTTGATTAGTTATTTAAATCTGTTAATTTTTTAGGATTTTTGGGTGGATAAAAATTCTATTTCTCACGTTTTATTAATAAATAATTGAAACAATAATTGAATAAAGTATAAAATTTTAAAAATAAAATATCTCGAGAAAAAAAGGAAATTTAGAAAATAGGAAATTATTGTTTTTCTTTTAATTATTATCCATGAAAGTTATTAAATTTATATTTCATCTTAATTTATTAAAAGTTTGAATTTCATTCACAAGTTGTCGGATAGTTGTTTCTCTAAGTAAATAGAATGATGAGATTTGATGGAAAAAGAAAATACCGATGACTCGGTTAAAAACAGCAATCGCGTGGGACCAACATCAGCAATAAATACATCGTATTTAGAAACGTATTATGCTACCTTCGGGCAATCCAGGTCACTTCCGTCGAAATCTTGTTATCCATTTCCAACTGAGAAATTTAATCAGACCCGTTGGCAGAACCAGAGGATACTGCTGACTCAATCAACGTTCTCTTTGGAACGAATAATTTCTGCTAATCAATTTTGTTTCTTTCCACAATTCCCATCTATAAAACGTCTTTGAGCGATCGAAATCCCAGATACTTTGTCTCGTATAATTTTTTTCATCAATATCCAAAAATCATTCAACTTTTAATTTCAATAATTTCTACTAAATGTGATTCAGTAATAAAATTTGCAAAGTTATATATAATCGATAAGTAATTGCAATTGGAATTGAAAATCATTTGATTTATTTTAAAGAAAGGAAATATCCATACATTGATTTAAAGATTGATTCTCTATACGAAATGAAATATAATTGTTATCGAGTTAATTCGTAAAATTTTAGATTGCTACATTTTTAATTAATGATTTTTAAGATTTTCAAGACTCAAAAAGGAACAGTTAATTAGTAAATTCTTTTAATTTGTTGTTTTGAATATTACGGAAGTTATTAGTTATTTTTTCTTTTTTAATTAAAGTGTAGGTGAAACACGAACATAGAGGAATTACAAAAACGAATATCATATTACGTTAGAAAAGCTTTTCGCTACATGACAGCTCGTATTGCGTGTAACACTAGCTTATGAAATAATTAACATATACGCTAATACGTTAAAAGTAAAAATTTTCATATAAATTTTTGATGAATTAAAGCAAATATACATATTGCATTTATAATAATTTAGATACATTAATGTTAAGGAACAAAAAAAAAAGTATCAAGGATTTTTAAAATTTAAAGTCAATTATATTTTCTATCTAATATTTCTAATCCAATATGCTCTACTGTTTGTTTCCTTTTTACTTTATGAAACATTGATGAATAAATTGTGAAATGTCCATTTCGTTCATCATTATTGTTTCATCCCGTATTTTGAAATATATAGGTCATAAATTTTGATTTTATTTTTTAAAATTACAAACGAATGACAGAAATAAAATGGAGATCACATTTTGAAGAATTTATAAAAAATTATAAGTTTTAGAAAGATAAAATAACAAAAGCTTATTCGGTGCTTAAAATTACAATATTCGATCATAAAAATATAATACAGTATCTGCTAAAAGCAAAATATAAAAAAATGTTAAGGACTTTAATTTGTATTTCCATGAAAAAGAGAGGAAAGAAAAGAAGAAAAAGATAGGAAATATAAAATAAAAGAAGAAAGAAATAGCTAAAATTGAAAAACTAATTAGGAATAGAGTAAAAATTTTTTAAATTTTAAAGAGGAAACAGAGAGACAAACGGAAGAGAAAAAAAGAAAATAAGCAAAAATTAAGTAAAGTTATGCGACTTTTATAAAAAATAACCAGTATTCATAATTTCCTCAATCAATTTCCTCTTCAATTTTTCAATAACTGGGAAATCACATATCAATAGTTTCTTTCTTTTATTAAAAATTTTTAATTTTTAAAACTTCTTCATAATATTTCTTTTAATATAAGCAATAAAGAAATTATTAATTTTTTTTAAATACTTTTTTATTTAATTTTTTCCTTGTTCGTAATTTCTTTGTTCTTTCTCAACGATTTTTAATACTTTTAAATCGAAAAAATGATTAACCAACGTTAATTATTTTAATTTACTATTTGAATATTACGAGGGAATCGCATTTTAAAAAATGTTTAAACGATATCTAAAAAAAAAAAAAAAAAAACAGAGAATACAGAATTTTCGGACGAAACGAAATTTGCCCGTTTCAAAATTTTCAAATAATAGTTATCCAGACGCTGAAAAGGGGGGAGCAAATGGAAAAGAGAAACGGCCAGCCCGGTGACGAAACGAATTTCAATTGGCTTTTGGTGGAATCGAAACGGCCGGTCACAGTTGCAGCACCGTGAGTAATGGCGGTTTGATTTAAACTTTCTCGATAAATGAAATTTCTGTCTGCGCACTCGCGGCTACGATTGATGAGAGGCCGCCGATCGTTTCATCGGTCCTCGCCTTCATTACGAACGATTGTTTATTTGCGATAATTGTCATCTATCAACGTTGGCCAACGCCAATCCTATCTGCCAGCCATAACCCGGCCCCAATAAAAATTCGAAACTATCGGAGGGAGGTGATTTGTTCGAGGGGTATCGACGCTTATATCCGGTTCACCGGATTTTTGCAATTAAACGACAAAAATTTTTCGCGCGAAACTCGTCCGCGAATCCTTTTTCCCGCGTTTAATTAGAAACCCATACATTCGCCACGAACGAGAAATCAAATGACATATATTACAATGATATATTTGCATCTTCGTTCCAGTTTTGAATCGCCATCTATTTCGACTTTTATGCAGATAAAATATGTACAAATATAGCGGATTCTTATCGAGACATTCATTAGCGATGTTTAAAACTTCTAATGAAGTGAACATGAAAAAAAAAAAAAGAAACAAAAATCGTTTCACAGGATCGAAAGTTTTAATGATTTGCTCGATGTTTTGCAAACATTTTAATAACTTGTACCGATTAAGTTACACTTTGGTTAAGGGAAACGGGGAGAGACAATCGAAAGAAGTTTGAGATAAATCATGAGACAGTTTGTAATTCATTTCGTTTCGGGATGGTTGAAAAGTGGAAATGCATCGATGAACAGGAAGTCGGTCGACACAAAAGAGAATAAGTAACGATGCACTTAAAGGGCTGTGCCAGCCAGATTCAAAGAGAAACTAAATATGTTATGCGTGTAATAAATACAGAGAATGCCAAACTACACGTAGTGCATGGATCGGTAATTTTATGTAGGTTTTAAAATCCAACATTATATCCGCGAGTAGATTTAAATGAAAAATATAAAAAAAAATATCTTTAAAAAAGAAGAATATCTCAATAACTGATTTTATAATTCTTTTTTTTTTTTTTTTGATTAAATTTTTAAAGAAGATAAATATTGAAAAAATATTTTTATATCGAAAATCATTTATATCCAGAGAACTCAAAACATATTTTTTTTCACCATCTTGAAAACTCTTCTCGAAAACTATCTCTCAATATATCGAAAAATATTCGCAACAACGTTACGTTACCGAGTAATTGACGATCCAATTTCTGAAATATTCGTCAATATCACGACCAGATGCAAAATTTATATTCAAGTGGTTCGTTTTAATTAGTACACCCTATATGTAATAACATCCCCTCCCCTAAGAGTATCAATCGTATTCCACAAAATAATTTTTCTCGTATCGAAATTAACTCGAATTTCGCGGATACACATATTAAAATTAAAATCCAATATTACACATATATATATATATATATATATATACAAATGCCAGGAAAAACGCATCCCCCCTTGTTGAATGGAAAATTCGTCGAAAAACGTTCCGCGAGAATATCAGCCAATCTCCGGCTTAATTAAAGCGAGAGACGTTTCTCTCGCGGGCCGGCGATTCGGAATAACCGGACGTTTTTTAATTTCCAACCGCGAATTACATTTGCAGACGGGGAATTTTCGGAAGTTCCGGGGAACGGAAGTTCCCGTCTGGGCGAAATTCGCTAACTTGCCGAGCCCCCTTCCCCCTCCCTCCGCTATCCAAGGGTGGTGCTAATAACTTTTCGTCCGCGCAGTTGAATAATACACGCCCCCCACGTGTAACGAAATCATTTTTCACCGGCGCTTAATGCACTTGAAGGGTGGTGCACGGCTCAAAGGAGAGGTGAAACAAGCGTTTCGCTCCCGAGTAACAAGTAACTCGTGTCCGCGATAAATGCGGGCAAATGACGTGCGCCCGGTGGCCGCATATTTCCTGCATAATTTTGGGGGAGGGGGTGGAGGGTAGCGACAAGAGGGAGTTTTTGCGAACAAGTTGTCGCGACTTCTAACGCGGCTTCTATCCGAATGGAATTTCGAGGGATGAATTTTGTTCCGTGGAATATTCAATTGGATGTGATATTCGGGAGCATTGTTCGTCGGTACGAACATTTCTCCGAGTAAGTAGTTGTGAGGAATTGAAAATGTAGCTATAACGATAACAACTGTGAAAGAAATTCAATTCCACTGATCTTTGTAATTTTGTGTAACTGATCTAATTATTATTGTTGAAAAATGTTTCCTTTATCGTTTTCGCGATGAGATTTCTTATTTTCTAATTATCTGTAATTAGGTAATACAACGCAAAAGTTAATTCAATTATCTATGGAAAAATCTATGGAAAAGTATAAACAATAAGAGAAAGAGATATTCTTTTTGAAAAGAAATAATTTTTTTAAATTGGACCAAATCATTTGAGTTTCTTTTTGAGATTTAGAAAGAAAGAAGATGTTAGAATGATATTGCTATAAATTATAAACAATCGAAAATTCCTAGTTTTTCACGACTTTATAATTTAGTAAAATTTATTAAATATATTTTCATATTATAGACTCTTAAATAATTCTTTTATAATTTCAAACAGAAATTTTTAAAAACTCTTTTTTATACATTATTTATATATTCTATTAAACCGATCTTTTTATATGTCAAAAGTCTACGTTTTCAATTCTTTATAATTTATGAATTAACTAGATAGGCAAAATCCATATATCCAACATCACATCGTTTAAATATTAACTGTGTTTATCGCGTAATAATTTCACAATATAAATATCAATAATTGCTTAAGCCGTGACAAACATATATCAACTGCTTAAAATTGTTGGATAGTTGTAATCTATTTCAGCTTGAATTCGCGCAATTTCATAATTCAAAACATATAGTTAAATTTTTAAATTGTATTCCTGTACAAAGGGATTCATTTAATAACGAACATAAGAACATAGTGGGAAAGAATTCATATTCGACCAACGAGAAGATTGGTAGTAGTTTGCAACAAGATTGGAAAATGGGGCATTAAATTCATTAAATTACAAAGGGCGAAACGGAGGGAACACGCAAACAGCTGAAATGATACAATTATGATTAAAGTTCTTCAAGTTATTAGAAGAAGAAATAAATAGACGAATAAATAAATTGGTTGAAGGATGAGGAACGAAGTATACAACGTAAGAAAAGAAAAGAGAACCATGAATTATACCATGAATTATAAAGGAAAGTTTTTCTTTTTCGACGTCTCCTTTCATTCCATGGATAAAAATGGGAAGGAAGACGGATAAAGAGATGTCGTAACGCTGCATAAATTGTTATCATGCGCCACGATTTCAGTTCTCGTTTCATTTCTTCTTTTTCGAACTTCTTGTTGATATTTTTCCTCATCAGTCTGACTTTTTAATATTCTTTCCGTTATTTCTCAGTTGAAATGAGAAACTGAACATTGCTTCAAAGTATAATATACTTTTTACGTTTATTATTTGTATATATATATATATATTTTTTTTGCAATAAATGTGAAATCTGTGTTATTTGATATTTAAAATACATTTTAAGTATTCCTTTAAACATTTCATATGAATTTTCATAATATGCATTATGAATTATGTACATTATAAATTATGAACAATGTTTGAAAAGAAAATTATTTTAAAAAAGAGATTTTCAATTTATCACGAAAATAATATTTTTGAAATTTTTAAACTATCATGCAAAACTAAGAAGAAATAAATTGGTAAATAGATAATATTAATAACAATCGATGATAAAAAAATAATTTGGAAATATTAAATTTTATATAAATGTTAAATCGAAATCCTGAATTCACTCTCTAAAAACCGCGGATTAATTCAAATATATAGTCATGTGCTGCCACCTGTCGACAGGATTGCAGAATTCCTGATAATATTTCGTAGAAGGCATTCCAGCTAGGATTAATATTTTTTACATGACAATTGTCTTAATAAAATTATTTCATTTATACGAAACAATTTGAAAGATGCTCTAATTATTCTGTATTATATAAATCAATCGATCTTTGTCACTGTCACATCGCAATGAATGTTTTTAAAAAGATATTTTACCTGATCACAGCAATAAACATATGTTAAAATCGACAATAAAATTTCGAATTATAAAATGAGTCGTTATATTTCCTGTACTTATTTACCTTATCAATCTATTTCAAAATCAACAAATCGCGTAATTATTTTAATGAATCTAACGAGAATAATTTTCGTGAAAATTTAATTGCAATTATATCATTTCTGATGGAGGATACGTTTATGAGCGCCACTTCTAACGTACCAATATGCAAAACCAATGTCATCATGTATATTGCTTTATATACGAATAAATATTCTCTATCATACATATGATATGTACATTTATATGCAAATAAAAACAATATAAAAAACAAGTAGTAATACATCACTTACCTCTCAGAAGTGACAGTGGAACCGGTGGATCTCGCAAATGTAAAAACCTGAAATTCTCACTTTGACACAAAACACGAACACTCTTTTTTCACACTCATTCTACACGAGAACCGTTCTACGACCGGAAATGCGACGCGTGATACAATAAAGCGGGACACGTAAACACTATTTCAAACCGGTAAAATCGAAAACGTCGAGAGCGTTTTTGATGCCACGAAGTCGCGTGCGCCATGGCGGTGCAGAACAGCTGTTCATAGGAGGGAGGGTCGTTATTAGGGCTGGAAGGGGTTTAGAAAGTATGTACGGCCATCTAACGACGAATATAGGAAACATTTGGACATTTTAAAACATTAGAACCGGAAATCTATTCGAAGGCAAAGTTGAAATCTAGAATATTATTATTATTAATAATAATATTAATATTAATATTATTAATTTTATTTTTCACTGATTATTTTTAAATTGAAAAATTAATTTTTTTTTATTTACTTTACAGAAATTCTGTATTTTAAATAAATATTTAAAATTTTAAAAAATAATAAATATTCATTTAAATTTTAATAAATAGATTTAAAAGTAAAAATTTATATTCTTATTAAATATATTCTTATTAATCACGGGCATAAAATTATAAAATATAAATCTTAAAATTCCTCTTAATTATCAGTTAATTAGCTATTTGTATATCTAATATTTGATTATACTATTGAAACAAAAATGTCATTTTCTTTTAAGAATAGTTACACTTTTCTAATATTCTAAACATGACAAATTATTCAACAATGAAGGTTAATGTGTCTGTCAAATATATCCTTGCATGTTATCACGTGCAATCAATATAGTTTATTATACGAAGAATAACATTCTAAATGCGTATTGATAGACATATTGATGCATATTAGAATTTTTAAAGATGCAAATTGGTTTTATTTTCAATAGTTAAACTTGATTATTTAAAAAAAAAGAAATAACTTAGACATTTGTAAATAAATATAACATAATGTAATTTAATCAAAATTTTAATGAAAAAAAAAAGAAAGAAAAAATTATCTATATTTATGAAAAATAAAAAAATTATAAAAATTTACATAAATTTTTTAAATTTACTACTTTTTGCAGAAAAGTATATTTAGAAGATACATTATTATATTGTTTAAAAAATTTAATTATAAAGTTAATAGATTAATTTAAAAATATATTGTATGTTTGTATTTGATACGTCTTCAGATACCTCTTCCGCGATTTGTTTTTTTATGCAGCACAATGCACCATACTGCATTCCATTCTGTTGTTTGTGCGATATTGTTACACATTACAATTAGATCTACTACGCGTCAATTTAATTTCAATCATTTTTATTATTCATAAGTTTCTTTTTTATTACTTCCTTTTAATTAATAAAACATTCATATTATATATGTATTTATAAACATATTCATAAATTATAATAATATTTAAATTATTATAATTATTGTTAATTTGAAATTCTAAAAATTTTAGAAAAATAATAATAAAAAAAATAAATAAAAAATCATTTTTCCTTATTCTTTTTAAATTTTCTTTCATTAACTTAATATTAATTACATTTAAAATTATATTTGTAAATATTAGAAAATGTTGGGCAACGATTGACATTAATACGTCACTGTATTTGTACATTCTCATTCACTATGTCGTATTTACTACGCGTACATTTCATATACGTGCAGAAACATATCACACACATTTATATGCACATGAATGCGCGACCTTGTGTGCGCAACAGGCGTCAGGAACCAACTAGAGTCTATAAAGATTGTACGATGAAGTATACAAGTGGTGTGTGTCTTCAGAACGACTGGCCAGTTTTTGCGACAGTAACGTACCTTTACTTTTACAAACCTTATCCTGTTCCAAATTTTTCTAAAACATTAATACTTATAAAATTAATCAAAAATAATTCCAAGTCTGAAATATAAATGAGTATTAAACTTTGTTTTGATGTAAAAATATCTATGACAAATATTTGTAACTAATTAATAAATTCATTTTTTTCTGCTATATCAATTACATTATACATTGTATAATATATATAATATTATAAATATTTTTATAATAAAATTTATAATAAAAATTAATCTAATTTGAATTATAATGTTAAACACAATATATAATTTTAAAAAAATAAAGGAATTAATAACAATATGTTATATTGTAAATTACATTGTAAATAATGATATACCATATTCAATAATGAAAATTATAAATCCGTTCTACCAATTTTTATATTTAATATATTATATCATCATCTTAAAATTTCTCTTTCATTCATAATTTAAATCAATTTTCATGAAATCAAATCTCTCATCGCATCATCGGTGCCCCTTAAACAACGCCTTTACTATATTCGTCCCTGCACAGCCCGTTTGCCCCCTTATAAAGCGAACCCACGCGAGAGCGCGGGCCGCATACCACGGTAGCGCGTTGTTCGAAGTTTCAAGCTGACAGTTTTTACGCATAAAAATCTTTCGATTCTAAACAAACGCATGTCCATCTACGTTTCGACGAAAAATTTCTACGATATTCGATTACATCGTTCCATCTTAAAGCGCGATGCGCAGTAAACTCGAGGAGATCGCGATCGAGCCGCATGGCGACATCGTGTATAACTAGTGAAAGACACGCAATCTTTATCCCGCTGTATGTTTACGTTCACCTTTGTGGTTATGGAAACAGTGATCAGACGTTTCATAGTGGATATTTGCCATAGGCTCGATTACTAGTGAATATTTCCCATCGAGTGTTTCAACGAAGATCAAAATCAACCAGTCGACCATTTTTTTCTCGATCCACGCCGCATACCCGGTCAAAATCATTGCGGTTATGGTAGGTACGCTGTTTCTAAGCGGGTTTTTCTTGGGAACGAACAGGTGACAACGCCCGGTAATTTGATCAATTTTCCTTGGCTGGAGAAAGTTCGATCATTAGATAGACCTATTTGTGCGAATTTTTTCTTTATCCTAGAAGATTATATACACCGTTGATGGAAACAGCTGATACAATCACCTGCCATTATCGTCAAATTTGTTCGCTCATAAAGAATAATCAAGATCGTTAAGAAAACAGAGCATGAACGTTGTGTTCAAGAGGCAGAGTCTCGATCGCAGAGTCTCTTTGAAATTTACCGTTACTCATTGACGTTGATCATAGCTCGACCGTTTCCGTTGTTCTTATCACTCTATAGCCGCGAAAGAGCGTTGCACTGAAGCGCGGTAAACACCGGCGCGAGTTCGATTATTAACGCGAATTTCGTGTCAGTCGCGAAACGAGTGGAAAAATTTGTGCTGACTATATTTATCGATTAAACACAGTGGATAACGAGCAGGAAATATTTTGGACGGGATTTTCACGCGGATCGGATATTTAGTCTGAAAATATATCTTTTAATAGGCAAACCATATAGCTTGCACGTATTAATAGTACATCTAGAAATAGTGTACGAGGTTATACGAAATTTAGACGAGACGTTTTTTATGTTTACAGCGAATACCAGTCGATGAATTTATCACTGCTCAAGATCGATAAGTAGATAAGAATTGATCGGGAATATCTACGAATTGAAAACAATCATGGCGTTAGCGAGGATCAAGAGTTTTATAGATACTGGTTTCAAAACCGTGTCCACTCCATTGGATCGTACAGTGAATCTGGAGCCGGAAGTAGGCATTAAAATCGTTCATTCGATCAACGAGAAGGCTCTGCATGTGACAGTACTTGGTGCTCGTCACTTGCCGCAGAATTTCGGCTTTACCCGTGTCAACAGCTACGTAGTTAAGGTATGGGCTAGATACTAATAATCTCTCTGAATTGTTATCTAGCGTTACGTAACTCGAAGGAATCATCGCGTTCTGCGCCCACTTCGTCTTTATTGACTCACGAACCTTACAAGACAATACCACTTTATGGGAATCTGAGTTTCCTTATCTCTTTACGATGTATTTAAAATATATTAATTATAATGGTCAAATGGAAGTTGAGATTATTTTTATATACTTGGTGTTTCTTATGTTTGAATTTGTTGATTTTAAAATGGATGGATTATATGATTCGTAAATAATAGATAAAAATAAAAATCATTTCACGTAAATCATTTGTGAATCAATATTATATTGATAAACTTTGTACGAATAATTCTCACGAATTATATCATTTTTTATTATTAGATTAATTATTGCTCGCTTCACAAATATATATACCTAACAGAAAAACTCGTGCAGGAAGGAAAGTAAATCGTTTCTATTCCAGGTGAAGTTAATACCAGGAAAGGAAAAGTTCGAGACAACGTCGAAAAACGAGTCGTGGCCGCAATGGAACGAGGAATTCACGTTTCACTTGCGAAAAGAAATAAAACAGAAATTTGGTAAAACGAAAGTGATCGAAGAGGAGATAAGCGGTTCCAGATTTATCGTCGCGACTTTATACGCGATCCTCGAGGATAAACCATTAATAGCGACTGAAAAGAAGGAATCTGAAAAAGAAAAAACGTCGCCTATTAAAGAATCTCCTAAGAAGGGCAACAAGAAAAAAGATGGCCAAGGTGCTTCCACGGAGAATCAGGAGCCAACGAGGAACAAATTACTCAGTCAATTTTTCGGCAAGGGAACCGATAAATCCGTGGAAACAGCAGCTCCAGAAAGAAAATTGTTTGACAAGAGGCGAACCGTAGGTGCCACAACGATTTCCTTGGATCCGAAAAACTTCACTTTGAAGCCGCCCAAAGCTAAACATCCAAGCGACGTGTCGACAGGAGATATGTGGAGACCATTGCGACCGATTGCTAGTGGTATTTCTGGAGCTGAAGAAAGAGTAAATCATTAAAAATTTTAAAATATCATAAAATTGTTATTTGTTAGATGTTATAAATGTTAGTACGTAATCCAATATGGCTACAGTTAATAAGTTTTAGTTATCTTCGTTGTTGTTACAGAAGGAGAATAAGAAAGGCCAAGTCGAGTTGTCACTGTGCCAAGAAAAGGCCGATAAGAAAGAGGAGGGTAGCGAAAAACTGATACTGTCCCTGCATCGTTTGAGATGCTCGTTACAAACGATGCACGAGCATGAAGCCTTGAAAGGACAAATGTATATTAAGATGTCCGTGGTAGATGACGGTAGAGTGACTCATTTTTGGAAAAGTGATCGTTTTGCGCCATGTGTATCGATGAAATTTTCGCCGGAAATGGCTAGAGTGATTGCGGATAATCCGTATCAAGGAGCATTGAAGGATGTTAGCTTCGTTGTTAAATTCGTCTCTAAAAATAAATTAGGTGAACCACCTTCATAAAGTTTTATTACAAAAATTTTTATGAATTGTTTACTTATACTCTTGAACTCTGTCATTTTAGGAAAGAAAACAACTGTTGGTCATTTTGTGATCGGACCAGATGTAGGAGGAACTTACGGCGAACAGTGGAAACAGGCTTTAGCGAAATCAGGACAACAAGTAACGAAATGGCAATCATTCGAGTGAGAATGAGAGAAAATAGATCAATAAACTTATCGAGCATTCTTGGCTCGACTTTTACTCATAGTTTTCCTTCGACCATAAACCTACTTTCAACCTGTGCGAATATTATGAATATTTGAGCACATGGTCGATAGTGCCGTTCCAAAGAATACTTAGGCAAACATCTGTGGATACGAAAGGTATATATCATAAGCTATTTCTCTCGTGAAATTTATTTTTGCTTAGTTTTCCATTATTTTTATCTGCTTCTTCTTCTTCTTGTGACATTTTCTAATGGAAGACAAGTTGTACAACAATTATGCATTATCTGTTTTATTTTATGATACGCATTTATGTATACATAATGTATTGATTCTTTTATACCGTCCTCGATTCCAAAGCAGAGAAATCGCAAAAATTTCTGCCAAGAATCAAAATAATAGAACCGTCCAATAAATTATAGTATCTGCCAGTTTTGAATAGATAAAACTAGAATCCTTAGGCTGAAATAAAATTCCAGGTTATTAGAGAGTCCGAGTTAGAAGTTATCTCTGAAAGAAGAAAGTAAATTTTTGTGCCAGATCGCGACCAAGTAATTTTTAGCTGTTAAGTAAGTTACGATGTAATGCAAATGTACCGAAGCGCTTTTGTTCTATTTACCACATTTACCACAAATTGATCTTCAATTTTATATTAACATTTTTAAGATAGATCATTAAATCAATGGAAAGTATTTTTTTCGTCATGTGTAAAATAAAGTATTTTATATTATAATAATACTCGATGTTACTTTTAATAATAATAACAATATATATTTGCTCATCTTTTCAATTATAATTTTCTTTGACCATTATATTATATCGTAAATAATTAAAAATATTAAAGTAACGTTTATTAAGAATTATTTATATTATTGTAATTAATTGTACATGTATTTTGTAACAAAAATTAATTATATAATTCAACAAATATTGTTAGAGTCGATATACAATCACACCAAAAAATCTGTATGTATAATATAATAATGTTTCTGTATAACAGAAATATATTTTAATATACCTGTTATATAAGGATGATTTTTATTTTTTCATACATAATATTTTCCATGTATCTTTATTTATTTCCTTTTATCATACACATGTACAAAATGTATAAGGAATGATGCATTATGCAGGCAATGATTTTATTTTTGTGACATTTAATAATTAACCATGTTTCCAGAAAATGGATACAAAAATACAAAAGCACAATTGTTTTATACTAATACTAAATGATTTAATAATGGACGGAATTTACAGTCTTATTTATATTGCTATATATGCTAAATGTTAATATAAATTCAATATATTTGATTAGTATAATATTCATTTTTTGTACTAAGAAAATCTAAAATGTAAGTATAATACAAACGTATATTTTTATATTAAAATGTATATTATATTAATAAAAATATATTTCTATAAAATATTACAATACTCTGAGAAAAGATAAAAAAATATCTAAAAATTGCCTTAGAATATTTTGTTCATTATTATCTCTCTCGTAAGGCACAAAATGCTTATAAAATGCTATTTGATTATATAAAATGATTTTTGAGTAATTCTTTCTAATGTCAATTTAGTTTGAAATGATATATATTATTTCCCTGAAGATCGTATTATTGTCGAAAAGAATGTCATTAGTAAGTACAAGTGAATGTTTATGTTATAAAAAAAAAATATGTTCAAATATATATTCTCTAATTAGATCTATATGTAATCTTTGGTCAAAAAAATTAAGTATGAACAAGTACATGTCTTAACGAAATTGCTAAAACTATAATAGAAACAAATATGCTTCCATGATTATATGAGGCTGTATTACAGCCATCTTTACTGTTACATGTACAATATTCCATAAATATATTATATGTTCCTGTTCTCATAAGGCAAAATCTTTCATCGCCACCAATTCCTGGTTCCCCCATGTAAGCACAACTACGAAAATATCTCCATACACCATTGACTGAGAATAAAAATATAATTTAACTTATAAAAATTATTTCAAAGTTTACCTTATTATATAAAATTATTAACATACCTTTTTGACGAATTTTACGACACATAGTAGGTCTCACACCTGGCAAATGTTCTAAATCAGGTTCTTGTTTGCAATCAGTTATAGGCACAGTAGTATTATCAAATGGATCTGCACATTTTGGATCTGAATCAGATCTGCATACCCAGCATTTGATAGATAATCCTATAAAAATATATAGAATTAATTAATATAGTAAAATATTTCTATATTTTTATTATTTTATATATATATTCTACCAAAAAATATATATATATAAAATTATATATTATATTATTATAATTGATGATAATAAGATATTATAAATAATATTTGAATATTTTATACAATTGTTATTTTTATAGTGTAATAAATTAAATTATTTTCAGTGTTTAAGTTTCACGACAATTTTGAGGTTAAGATCACAAAACTAAAGAATCGACTTTAAATAATAATATTTACCTTCTTGAATGCAACAAAAAAAGAATAATATTGCTAATAAAATAGAAAAATTTGTTTCCTTGACCATTCTTTCAGGAATTGGAGATCACTTAATAAGAACTTTAACACTTGCAACAAACCGTAACTTTTAATTACTCGAACTACCCACGCCTACGAGTGACCACGCCACTAAACTCATTGTAGTCGCGTCACAGTAATTTTCCTATTTTATATGAAATAAAAAAGTTTAATAATTTAATTTTAAATAAAAAATAAAAAATTTACTAAATTTTAAATTCATAAATTGTATAAATTTTATTAAAAATTAAAATTATATGTAAAAAAATTTAGCTCAATTATATTATATATTATATATATAAATACATAAAAATTTTGACCGATCAAAATAATTAACATATATTGCACATGAAATATAATAAATATTCTATTAATGAAAAATAAAATAAATTAATGTTAAGACATCATATTTTATACGCTACTGAGTATTTCGTACAAGTTCGTCTTCTTTCGAATCATGTGACCAAGTCTCGAATCGAGACCGCGCCCGATATGTGAGACATTCAATGAATACAGTCTTAATTTAATAATTGCAAGTCAGGCATGAAAGAATGCATCGTTAAATAACGATTAATATATCAATTAATTGAAATGCACATTGTGTACTTGAACAATAACACGATCTTTTGATTTGATTCGACAAATGTTATTGATTATTCTCATCTATTACAGATACAATTTTTAAATTTTCAAAAATTTGTCAAATCTTCGGAAAAAAATTTTCAAGAAGTTAAAATTTTTCAAATTTTTAATATTATATCTTTTTAAAATATTTTAAAATTTTTATTAAACAAATATACATTTTTTTCATTATCATAATTTTAAAAAATAGTCGAACGATTAAATTATATCGATTTTTACCTCATCCGTAAAATAAAAGTATACGAAATTTCGTGATCCGCAACAGAATCAATTCTCTTTTGCGGGTGGTCCAAGACCAGTGGAACAAGACACAGCTTGGGAAAACATTTGAATGCTATAAATAAATATAAATAAATTGATTTGCCGGCATTAGCATAAGTAGCCGAGAGAGCCTCGGCTCTCCTGTCTGCGGTTTGTGTCTCTTCGTTGTCTACCTCTTCCCTTCTCTCTCGCTCTTATTAACCGAGACGTTGATTTATACACCGATGTCCCTTAGGTTCCTGCGACATTCACCGTCTCTTTAACTTTAAAAGGATACAGGTCTTCGCGATTGCTCGCGTGGGAATTAATTCTGAAACCATTTCGATTCTTCCACCGAGCACGATGCTGTTTCAATTAAACGATAAGAACCAAAGTGAAATATTCAAGTTAACGCGTATGATATAATTTTCTGACCGTCGATCCTTATAGATCGATGTTTCATCACGGGTGTTGATGTTTCCGAAAAAAAAAAGAGAATAAGAAAATGCTCGTGTTCTTTATCAAGGCCAGGCCAAAGAAGAAAAACGATCTTTATTCCTGCTATAAAATCAGCCGACAACACTCTCTCCTCGAGATTGCCTTTTTTACCTAAAAATCAGGTAATTTCGTGTAATCTTCGCAAGGGTTTGGGCGTGGCCGAACCGCAAAGATACTCTGCTAGGAAACCGGTGCGATGTGTGTCATTAAACCGAATCTTCCAAACGACCCTGGCCTATCTTTCTCATCCTCGTTGCTGAAAGAATGGATCTTCCAATTACGTGGTCGCGTTAAAAGTCATCTTCTTGATTGATATTTCGCAAAATTGATATTTCCAAACAACATCCCTCCCATTACCTGACGAGAAGAAAACGTTCATTAGTTTATTAATCGTTCAACGATACGAAAGAATATTACCAATCACGGTGATATACACGCGTGTATATTTTTCTATATTTTTATCTAAAAATTACAATCGTCAATGAATCATTCTAGTTATTTTTAACCGCAACATTATTATGCATCCATATTCGTCTCGCATTATCGTCATTTTATTATAAGAGATACGTAATGATCGACCCATATCCTTCGATTATATCCACAGCACTATAAAGAAACATTTAAATACATTCTACAGTCGTAACCTTTCGATCTTTCCTCTCGAGTAATTCTAAAACATTAACCTGAATTGGTAACGATATTTATTCGATGTTGAAAAAAAAAAGAGTCACTTTCATCATCGTCGTTTATGGACGATGACGGCGAACGTTGTGTCCTTATTGGAGTAAAACGTAACCCTTTTCCAATGTCCATCTTCGGCGAGTCGTGGTATATATTCCTTCGTCCACGAAGGATCCACCAAGAATACCCCCTATCAGAGATCTACCCCACCACTGTCTGCTCCCGCAGAATCACCCTCCACTTCCGCTTCGCTTGGTAGCCACTCCTCTCAACCTCTGTTGATACTTCCTCGCGCGTGTATCTCGTCAGTCGGCTTGGAGCCACGTGCGTGTGCTCGAGAAGCTCCAGCACGCTAGTGTCTTTTCGTTTCTTCACGGATCGAGTTTTCATTTCCTGTTCGTTAATAATATACACTGACGAAAAAGTTTCACAAAGAGAATCAATTAAAAGCAAAAGCATTCGTGCATGTGTGACGAGAGTGATTCTGAAAGAAAAAAAAAAAGAAGAAGGAATCTATATTTGAAGAAGTGGAAGAGTTGGAAGGAAGAATATATAAGCCTACTCTCGTGATTAAAAATACTTAAAAATTTTGAGTATACACACCAATAGCCAACAATTTATTCGTTGGTTTGGAAAGAACCACGCCGTCTCGACAGCGCGTCTAAAACGACCAGGAAACCCAAACTTGAAGATAGATGGTGGAGGGAAGGAGAACTAAAAATATCGGCCGTTGGCACGCCGTTGGTTTGCTGTATTTCAACTTGAACAATTTTACCAGCTGGAGAACGAGTCGCTTGTAATCCCGCTGAGAGGTTCCAGACATTGATCGAAGTCGAAGCGGTGTGATCCGCTTCCCCTGACCGATCTGTCCACAAGGACATTTATCTCTAACCTGTTGGGGACATTATCGTTTAATAATTTTAAAACCTCGAAGAAAAAACTTTTTTCTTTTTTTTCCAAAAGCTTAAAGATAATGGACGGGATGTCGGTGCAAGATCGATAATCAATATCCTGTCCCGATTGAATCCGGTGGATCTTGGCGCAACATGGACACGTCCGATAAGGTAAGCGCGTTGTATCGCGGAATTCTATCTAGATTTGCTTTTGTTACGAGTCGGGTAATTCGATAAGAATAATCGAACGTTGAACGGTTTCGTGACCAGAACACCTTTTTCGATGAAATAGGAGAAACGTATGCCGTGAATGGTATCCACTTTCGCGTTACATAAAGAATCGTAATGTGTACACCGCTATTTTGCATCGAGGCCCGTAATATCCTGGTGTCTTTTCGCCCGAGGAACGTGCCCCGCCACCTGTATCCCACACGTACGCTCTTTCTCGCGAGATCCTCCTACTGTAATCCTACACACTCGGCTATTTCCGGTCGAGAGCATCGATTCAATGACTCGTCAACTTCTTTCCACCGTTTCAATGCTCACTAATCAACTTATTTGCTGATTATTAATTTCCATTCCAATCCTCTTATAAATAGATCATTCAGAATGAACGACTGAATCGAGACTTTTGTTTTGGATATTGCACTATATTTAATTTTTAAAATGATCGTGAAAAGGATCATGGATATGTAATATTTTGTTGAGTAAATAATAATTGACAGGGGACTGGAAACTGGATTGCGCGACTGAACATTTTTCTCCATTTTAATCGTAGCCCTTAAAGTTCCTTGGTATCTCAACGATTCCTCTTTTAACAAAATATCAAATTCCATCGCAAAATCCATACTAATTTTCCTCGTGCAAGAGAAACGTAAGAAACGTTAGCTCGAGCCTTCCATCAACTCGTTACAGGGTATTACGCGAAATTAACAAAGCAAAAGCGAGTTGCTAGTTGGCGGCGGCCTCAAGCATCCGGAAAAACGCTAATAACACGCTTCTTTTCCTTGATCGATGGTTTCAGGATCGGGAACAGAAACGAGAGCAGAAGTCTCGGAAGCTTTGAGTGGTCTCTTTTGATCGATCCAATAGCATCTACCGAGAAAGAGAGAGAGAGAGAGAGAGAAAAGAAGACTTTAAAACCCCCTCCTCGTCGTGTGTTCTTCTGCTCATGGTGTTTTATGGCGAGCTCGTTTGAGATTCTTCGCGTGGAGTCGCGGACGTATTTATAGAGACTCGCGAGTTCACGCACGTAGAGAATCGCGCGCGCACCTTCTCCTCCAGGAGGAAGGAAAAAAGAGGAAGGAAGAGGTGGTGGCGAAGGCGCGACAAGGATAAGGCGGACGGTGGAGAGAAGGAGGGAGGATAGGGACGCGAGTGAAACAGAGAGGGAACGAGAGGACGAAAGCGTCGACGGAGGGACGAGAAAGGGGCACGTTGCGATCATGAGGCGATGCATCCGCGACAGGAGCACCGGCCCGCTTCGTCGTCGAGCACGTCCTCGACGTCGTCGAACTGTCTGCGCTCGCTGCCCCCACTGGCAGGCCTCCTCGATTCAGCGGGTATGATCGCTCGGCTGTTGGGGGCGAACGCGGCCCTCCTGCTCCTCCTGCTATTTCTCGCCACGCCACGCACCGCTGTCTGCCTCGACCAAGCCTCGGTGAGTATTTAGCAACTTTGTGACTGAGAGATGATTGGACGTTTCGGTGAGAGCGGATGGGTTGTTGGCACTGGCAAGGGAAGTTTACGTTTCGCGTTTCCTTCGAGCGAAAGTGTCGAAACGAATCTAAGGAATTTCGAACATTTGATTTTTCTTTACGGCATCAAATGTTTAAAAGTCGAATTAAATTATAATATACATTTTTAACAAAAATATTTCGTATGGGGTTTTTGAATGGTTTCAAAAAGGCACATTCAGATGTTATTGTAGATGGAATATGGGAAGATTATTAACATTTTTTTTAAGTGGAATTAGATATTTTAGTCCAAAGAAAGGAAAAAAAGATACTGTTCTGCTTATTTTTCATTTGATAAATGTACAAACTTTAAATTAGTAATTTTTTGACAGGTAGGTTAATATTTTTTTTTATAGAAAATATGATTTTAAAAAATATTACGTGTCCTATAAAAAAACTAATCAGAATATACTTTTCCTGAAACTATTTAATTTTATTTGAAAAATTTTTTGCTATCAATAATAACATACAAAAAATGAAATGATAATATATAGTGAACCATCTGTATACGTTTAGTTATCATTTTATTTAATTTTGGGATTAATTAAATTAAATTATATATTTTTAATGTTTGTAACAAAACTGTTTTCGCTATCATTTTTAAAAGATTCATATTTTGGAATCTTTTAAATTATTCTCTACCAACTTTGAAATATAAGAATCAGAAAGTCAACAAAGATCATTTGAAATAACATTTCTCTTATCATTCTGTGATGTAAGAACAGAAGTTAATATTTTCATTAATACTGAATTAATTCCATTATCTATTAATTTTTATCAATGATTGTATAAGAAAGAGTATACTTTATAAATCAATGACACTTACGACGGTAACTTGATCATGTAGCAAACGTTCAAAGAATTTCGAGCAGGAACAATCGATATTTACACGTATGCATAATATCCAAGGCAAGATACTTTCTAAATAATCGTGTGTCTTCGAGTTGCCGGCTGGGTTCGTGACGCGTGCAGAACACGATACTACCACGATCGCTGTGAAAAAACCAACGGTAGCCAGTAAAACTTCCTTAAAATTAATGGCACAGAGGCCCCGTTCCATTAGTTTCACTTTCATCGTGGAAATCCAAAAGATCATTTCCATGCAGTGCACGCGCAATTGAGTAATCGTTCAGCGGAAAAAATTACTCATAAAATTCTTGATTGATTGAAAAGAGAAGTGAAGCACGAAAGAGAGAGAGAGAGAGAGAGAGAGAGGGAGAAAAAACTTAATTCTTACGAAAAGAAGAAAAAAATCTCGACAAATCTTGACGATGAGATAATCAGAGTAAGACGCATATTAATGCGCTTTAATTAAAAGCAAGATAACTGCGTATCTGTAAGAACCACGCTCTTTAAAATGAAAGTCGACAGCGATTCAAGACGTCGCTAATCGAAGCCTGAACTCGATGCATTGGACAATTCTTTTTAATGTTTCAATACGTTTCTCGTTTAATGCCGCGTTATTATTGACGTTAATGCTGGGGAATGAAAGGAACGGTTGACCTGGACGATAGTAAAATCGTTCGACAAACCGTAACGGATTATTGTACATTTAAATAAATTATCATAGCGATTATCTTGTACGTGTTTGCGATTATCCCCTTTACTGTGAGCAAAAGTAAATCGATCAATGGTAAATGGCAACCATTTATATTACAGTTTATTATACTTACATGTAATCGTGGAAAGAAAAATAAAAAAAAAATTTATATTTTTAACATTATGTTATGAATATGTCCATAGTTCTCGCACGAATGATGCAATGATGTGCGTAATTCAATTTGGCAAATCATTGAAACTAAATCTATTAAAATAAATGTGAATTAAAAATAAAAAATAATAAGAAATAATTTCGTGATTCTAAATTTTAAATATTTAATAATTATTGTTATATAAAAATAAAACTAAAAATTTAACAAATAATTGCCAATTAAATCGACGCAATGTTATATAAATAAGTTATTTTATAAAATACGTAAGGAAAATTAATTACAAAACTTATCCAACACACATATATATACAAGTGAAAAGTTATTACAAAATGAATTTTTAATATATTGTAATTTTTCAAATCTCCATTCAAAATAATTATACATCAAAATATGACATTTAAACTCACACTGAAAATCAACTTGAGATCGTCAAAATTATAATTGGAATCCAAGATCATTTGAGGCTTGAAAGCTACCAAGGTTGTGCCATTAGGACCCAAGGTCACCTGACTATCATGACAAGTCATCAATATTACATTATTGAATATACCGAAGGCCATCGAGGTTAATTTATCGAAACTTACGTTCGTTTAAAGGGCATAGAAGATCATCATCAGTATTATATCATATCAAAATCAAAATGACTTTTTTCCTAAAATCATAATCATTTCAAAGCCTTCAGCAAATCGATCGTCTATTAATTGTCTTATTTAAAACAAAGAGGAAATAATTAGAAAAATACGTATCTAAAATTCCATTCCATCAATCGTGAAATACTTCACCCTACTATTATCAAGAACAAAAGTCGATAGAGCAAATAAAATTCTCTGGATGAGAAAGGAAGGAATTTAAAAGATGGTTTCCAGAAAAAGGAACGATCTGGTATCGAATGGAAACAGATTATTCTTCTCTGCAAATCTCTGAATAATCTGTGTCGATTGATCGGTGAGGAAAGATCGGTCGAACGGTGTTTAGTAGGTAGTTTTAGGCTCGCGTGAACCCGGAGGGTACGAAACTCGAAGCATTGTGTCAGCCTAAATCCGACGTAACAGCAGAGCAATGGTTTGATGCTTAAGCAACTATGCTTTCCCCCGCATAAGATACACTGGTAATAACTATAATTTCATTTCGTTCCCTCGAATTCTGCCGATCCCAAGTCCCAAGGTCTGCCGCGCTTGTACTCCCCCTTCAAATAACGGATCTTGTTCCGGAACATTCAATCGAATTATCGCTTCGAGATATCCTTCTATGTTCAAACCTTTACGAGGCTATTACTTTATGACTGAAGGCTTAATTCTGCTATTAAACGTGTTATCGATCCCCTTATACTCTAATTTTAATCCATTAATCCCGATTATTTCGTATCATTTGAAGTTCCTATGGGCGGTTAATTATTGATATTTTTCGAGAAATGATGGGCCCTAATTCTCAAGCGGGTATTAAAGGAAATTTTTCATCTATTTTTAAAATTCTGTATAAAAGTGATTGTGATTAATAACATGATTTTACATCATATATATATTATAATTTTCAATAATTAATCAAATTATGTTATGAATTTATTATATTTTATTCGTTTGCAAAGAAAAATTCAATCGTTTAAAAAAAGATTGGATAGAAATTCTATTATCTTAATGAAAAATCATTTTTAATCTAAAAAAAAATCTGACATCTTTCTCGATCGTTCGATGAAATTTCGATAACAATAAACGCAAGAATCTGGACGAAAAGGAGCAAGGAGGAAAGAAATCAATGATCCAACATCTGTTTCCTATCTCCGCTCCGTCCGAGAACCCATAAATTAGCCTGTTAGCTCAGATAAGGGAGCTCAAGAAGGAACTGAAACAAATGCTTATCCTTTATCTGATACACATCCCTCGTCCCATCGCCTAACCACAACGCTATTCCTACAAGATTACCGACAATCGAGCATCGATGTTACCACTCGAGGCCCTCATCCAGGCCTGTGAATGCTGTGGCGTGCGTTTGACAAGCCGAGGAGGAGCAATTCCACGGATTTACGATTCGGCCGGGACCGAAGAGATACGTGCATGAAAACATCGTGATCGAGAGCGAGAGGAAGGAAGGATGCGCTAAATATAAACTGGTGAACGGTGTATTCCTCGTGGAGTATCGAGATCATCGGCTGAAAAAAGTTCGGTACGCGAGTGTCCCAGTTGAACACCGAAAGACTGCTCTTCTTTGATGTCTTTGAATCTGTAACGTGAGAACTATGAATCTCTGATCCAAATTAGATTTTTAATTTATCCTCTTTTTCATCTCATGATATATACGATCATATTTAATCGTTTGCATAAAATAATTTGTAGTGATTTTCTCAAAAAATCGAAAATTCATCGTCTTGATTTTGCGGCGAATTAAATCTTCTTTCTCTTTAATCGATTTCTCGATTAATGGTTACAACTATTGTGATTGTTTTCTAAGTAATCAATTACTTTCTTTGCGAATTTTAAATTGTCCAAGTAAAATCAGAGGTTGTTCAAGTAATTTAAAATCAAAGAATGATGGCGTGTTCGAGACAAGGTGTCGTACTGTGATGTTTTCCTTTCAATTCGAGAGAAAAGATCAACTTCCTGTCGTCCATCTTCATCCACGTATTTATCCCACGGGGGAAGAGAGTGGCATTCAGCAATTAATAATCGGCTCTCGGTAAGCTTGGACACGATGAAAGAAAACGACGACGGGTGTCAATCAACCCGTGACTCTCGATCCACGTAAAAAAATGGCGGCTGACCTCGGGGACTCGAGGCACCCTGCAGCGAAACTTCCTGTCGCGAGATCCGCTCTTCTCCACTCTCTTTCCTTCCTTGTTATTCTATTAGCAAGTCGAGATCGCCGGAATAATTTACCAGCTATTCAACCAAGTCACACGAGGTCATGTGGGGACAATGTAGCCACGCGAATAGATGGCGAGATCGAGTCTCGTCGTCTTTCGAAGATTAATAATCGTTATGATTATTCTCGTTTCGTCTCATAATACAATACATGGCATTGTTAACCACAGGGAGCTCACATTGTGATAAAGTTTAATGAGATGTCTAGGGGGGGTGGTTATTGTATAAGATCAAAATGATCTTTATTCTGTGAGATTTGAATTGTACCTTTCATCTCTGAGAAATGATATTCCCTAGATATCATTATAATTAAATCAATCAATATCTATAAAAATATTCCACATATTCTGGATTGTTAATCATTAATTAAGCATTTCAATTCCATAATCATAAGTATTCCAACTATATCGTTGTTCGAATGCTTTCTAATTTTCATTCCCTATAATTAAAAGATTCTTAAGATTATCTTACAATTCTCGTTTTATCTTTTTTTATTTTTTCTTTTTTAACTTAAACTTATCAAGCATGTCATACAATTCTCTCTCGAAGCGCGAGTTGTAAAAGCGCCCCGTGGAGATTTCTCTTCCCACAGGACGAGCAGTTCGATTAGTTTCTTATTACGTATCATCTTACTACGACTATCGCGTGGAATTTGTGCTGTTGCAGGAAGTATGTTAACCTTGTATCTGGTAAAAAGTAGTCGCAACGAAGAGGGAAGAAGGAAGGAAAGAGAGCGAACGAAGAAGAACCCCGGGTTCTTCTTCCAACAATTCACGATCCTCGGTCCCGTTCGTCGTTCGTGAATCCGTCACCGATCTTTCTTCTGTCACCCTCCATCGCTCCTTTCTTTTCCCCCGCCTTCTTTCTTTTTCGTATTCAGCGCGATAGCCTGAATTGCCCGCTGGAACGGTGAAGATCGCCGGGATTGCGATTAGCATTCCGCGAGAAAACGGATTCCTCGACGTCGTTGTCAGTCAGGTTAACGATTCCAATTGTACCGCTCGAGTGTGACATGGATAGGTTGATTTGTCGAGATGTATGCAGACATTTATTTATTTGCGTCGGGATGACGGAAGATAAGGAAACTCTGTAAAAATTGCCCCTGTTTGAAATTTATTTTAAACGAAAAATACCAAGACTCGTATACCTTTAATAAAACTCGTATATCTTAACTCATCTTAAAAAATTTATATTTGTAATTCAATTTTAAATAATATTATGATGACTAACTTCATAATTTTCAATTGTCAAGAAACAAAGTGTCTTCAAATATACTTGAAGATAAAAAAAAAAGAAATAAATAAATAATTTAAAAAATTGATACATAGATAAGTAATTGGTTACTATTAGTTAACAGTCGCGCGGCGCTAGTGTCGCATCATCAGTCAGCATAGTGTTAACACGCTTAATACAAACGTCACAAATTGAATTTACCCTTTCTAAATCGGATTAATAGAGATAGTGGGCGAGATAAGAGATTGAGATCTGATCGACATCCGTGTACCAAACTCGTTTTTAAAAGAATCGAGATGGAATAAATAATTCTCTTGCTAGTGGCCGTTTCTATAGGCACCGGAGGGATACAGGTTTAAACGCTACTGTGGCCCGTGCAGCGTTTTTTAATCAGAAACTCGTAAAACGAGTGATAGTAGGAGTAGATAAAAGGGGGGGAGGCAACATTCGTGGCTAATGAGATCGATAATTCAACGCCGATCGCGGGGAATCGGTGGAAAGACGGTCTCGAACCGAGCGTAAACTGCTCGGTTTGGTAAACATGGGTCAGTTTCGCGGGAATCGTTAAATCGGTCGTGCAGAAAACGAGTTGTATTAAATACACAATATTAATGAGGGCAGTTCTTTGTGCATGGGCAAGTTATACCGGAATAACTCGTTCTGATAGGTTACCACTTCTCGTCGGACGATTGCTAAAGACCGAGTAAAGGTACAATGTCACGCGTGCTGCACGCCAATTAATATCGTCCATTCCGTTCCTTTTCTTTACTGTAAAACTTAGAAAAGAGAAATTTTAATTTTGAACAATCATTTTGAACGATAGAATTTCAAGAGGAATTTGGAATACGTGACTCATTTAACGATAATGTTGAATTGAATTTTAAATTTGTATTTGCATAATTGATAGAATTGGTAAGTAAATGATAATTATGTAGAAAAGGACTATTTCATTTTGAATAATTTTTTTCTCTACTAATATAAGATTTATTACTGATGTAAGATCGTTTAGATCTAAGGTCTTGCTTTTCGCAATATTGGCAGAAAAATTGTGACTAATAGCGACCACTGTTCTTATTTATTTAACCTAAAGCTTACTCATAATGATAGTAAATAATGTTATCTAATCTATGTTAAAAAAAAATCTATGTTAATCATAGAGGAAAATATATATGTAAATATTGCTTTCAGATATACAATTTTAAATTTTAGTTGGATTTATAAGTGAAAATATTTTCGCTATTACATTAGAAAAATATTCCAAAAAAATGTTTCCAGTTGAATTCAATTGGAGCAATATATAACGAATATTAATACACATCATAACTGTATTCTTTTATTTATTAACACTAATTTTAACTAGATTTAATGAATGTAAAATCCTATTGGATTTAATTTAGCTTTAGATAATCCGACTTAAATCTAATTCAAACTAAATCAAATTTATTCTAAACATTAAATATACTAAGATTTTATGAGTAAGAGAGAGTTTTTGAAACGAATGGAAAATAAAAAAAAAAGAAATCGAAAATTGAGAAACTGTTTGTAGAAATATTTATAAGACAAATCTAATCGAACTTAATGAGAAATCAAGTGAAAATTTACCACCTTCCATTTCGACGCGCCATTAATCCATTCTCAACAATCAAGCCGTAAATTCTTCTATCGTACGAGGAAGCGGCAATCGGATCGTCCTAGCTGGAATACAGCCAGTCGTAGCGCACAACCACTTTTGCCGTTTCCTCGCGATACCGCGTAAATTCAAGGAATAGACGAGCGAGCTGGGATCCAGCGAAAGCCCGAGCTAATCGCTGAAATTTACGAACGTGGAATGGACAGACGCTGAATGAACGACGAACGCACAACTCGCGTATACGAGAACTCGGGTAATGAATCTCGAATGCCTTTCTGAAACCATAAATGTTTTACAGAAACCACTGTTTTACGAGGACCAGGGGACGATTCGTTGAGAAACAGTCACGGAGTTATCGCGTGTGACGAATAGGGTTGGGAAAATTTTGTTTTTATTCGTCCAATTCGTGGAAGTGAAATATTCGCGGATTTATGGGAGATATGAATTTCGAATCTTAAATCTTGTTAGAGAGATTAAGTTAATTTATTGAAATGTGTTTTGAAAATATGCTTTCTATATCCGAGACGGTGATATATCGTGAGTAATATATTTTATTTATTATATTTGTCGTTTGAAAACATGTGCATAAAAAACGTGTATCAATTAGAGTAGATTAGATTAGATTTGCCAAAATTGGAATGAAATTTTATGGAGGTCAGAGTTCATGCGCCAATGAAACAGAAAATGATAAGAAATATTCGTCAATATTTCACGATTTAAAATTCTCCTATTATTATGTGTTTATAAAAATTTCCGTCAATTGTACAAATTTAATAAGAAAAAAAAAGAAAAGAAAAGAGAATATTTTTAATATACGATTACGAAAAATGTTTAATCTTTTTTTTTGAATTTTTTACGTGATAATTTTATACAAAAAAGTAAATCGAAAATAATGAAATTAGAAGAATGAAATTTACTCACTTGAAGCTTCGTTTTTTGAAATCAAATAATTTCCAATCGATGAATTATGAACTATCATTCCAAGATTATTACGTACGAAGAAGCAAAATTAATTTCTGTTTTTTCTTATCTTCATACGTCAAACTGCCTCGATAATTTGTATCCAATCTGTAAACAATTAATTTCATTAGTTGACATTCGACTTACGTATTCTCAACTTGCTTTATTTTCTACTTACCTCGTATTTATTAGTAGCACCATCATTCAAATACAATATTTACATATATTTTATTATTTTATTCATAATTATTTATCAAATTTTATAAAATTATTTCTCATTAATTTTAAACGAAAATACATATTATATTCCTTATATCCATTTCGATATTTTAGAACCAATTAAAAAATAAATATATCAACCGTATACAAAATACTTTATATATATATTATTAATTATAAATAGAAGTAATAATAATAATAATAATCCTTGTTTGTCTCTTGGAAGTCATGATAGCACAAATTAACGTATTTCTTTTTCAAATAGTTGTAACACCGATACAGATAAAACACCTTGTATAATTACAAATGTTTGTTCCTTAATCGGGAAACAAGCGTAGTGTATACTCAAAGATTGGCGAGCTTAAACCAAACAAAAAAAAAAAATAAAAAGAAAAAAGAAAAAAGGAAGTGCAAACACAACGTGTCATCCTTACAACTCATTAAATAAATAAAAAGCAAAAGAGGGTGAAAAAATGAAAAGGGGGATCAAGCATCCGTGACAAGTACGCGCGATCCACGAGCAGTTCGAGCAGGCATCCACGGTCGAATAAGAGCCATCAGTGGAATCACGTCCCCCGGCAAATGAGATGATAATTGATTCGTCGTGCTCGACGCACGTTCTTCCTCCGCCGGTTTCGCTCAATTTCTTCGTTCGGAAGCACCGTACGAGAAAAGATCCGCTATTTCTGTCCGGCTATTAACGAGCCTTAATTCGCGGGATTAGTTCGAGTCGAGCACGTTCCAACCGTGAAACCATAAAGCTAACTGCCATGACGGCCGTGGATGCGCCAGTCACCTGGCTCGCTTTTTCCACGACTTTAAGCGTTTCTCTTCTTCTTCTTCTTGCTCGCCGCCCGGCTCGGCCACGGTTTACGGCCACGGTTTATTTCCGGATCGCTGCTGTTTCCAGTTGCGCCGTTCCGTCGTCGTCGAAAAGAACGTTGCTCATATTCGCGGCCGTGGACGAGCCGCGAATTACGGGAGATCGAAGAAAAGGTGTTGAAGAGGATGGTTGAAGGATCGCGTGGTTATTTAGGGAGGGAATGTTGGATAGATGGATAGAGGCGTTGATGGAATTGGATGCTTAGGATTGGAGGAGAATTTTTTTACGATATATATTTAGAAATTTTGTAAAATATATATATTATTATTATATAAATATTCGTTTCTCTATAACAGAGAACGATAATATATCTGTAAACTGTTGAAAAGTTGGGATCGAATAATGAATTATTTAAATTCAACCCCGATTTCTTTCCTTTCTTCAAATTCGAAGGAGTTTCGAGCGATGTTTTGAGAGTTGAAAATCTTTTTTAAAAATCCATTTCCAGAAAAAGACCTTTAGTTCACGGCAGCCAACGTAATCAAGGCCCGTATAACAGCGACGGAAAAACAAATGCACGCGTTTAAAGCCGTCAAGAACGACTATTTTTACACCGTTTCCCTTCGACGAGACCAAGCAATCTCCCCGCAAAACCACATAAACATTCCTCTCTCAAAGGCTTCGCAGTCCAATTTCACATACCTAAACTCCAATTTCTACCAGGATACATATACAACAATATTTTTTTTCTTATATTTTTAACTCAAAATTCTCCCCCTTCGTTTATTTGATTTTTTTTCTATTTTAATATCGATCTTTATATATTGTGGAGAATTCTCGAGTTCTCATTGTTATCCTTAAAAATATTTATATGAAAATTGTACTTGAGGCTAAAAAAATAAAAATAATCAATGAAAATATTCATAATTATTTACAGTACATTCTTTCTGAAGATGTACTAGAAAAAAAAATGGCATGAGAGAGAAACATTTTTTGTTTCGAACAAGATATAAAAAAGATTAAAAGATTATTTTATTTTTCATTGATAATTGGAAAGATTAACTACTTGAAATTATTAAAACTTTCTTTTTTATAAATTGGTTATATTGAAAAGGTTATAAAAGACAGAATAGTCTTCATTTATTAAAATTATAATACTGTAGATTTTGTCAATATAAATATTATGCTATCACCAACATAATATTTTTTTCTTTTTAATAAACTCTTGCAATAATCTTTGGATTGGATATTTTTAAAATTCGTATCTATCATCAATATTTGGTTTATAAACAAATAAAGTTAGCCTATTTATAATCTTGCTAACATTAACAAATATAATTTAGCTACGTTAAAAGATTTTGCAATTGAATTTTCTTTCTTTTATTGTTTTTGATATTTTATTTACATTATCGATCAAGTTTGAACTAAAAAAAAATGAGGAAAAATATTCAAAAGAAAAGTTTCTTAACAATAGATTCAGAATGGTAAACAGTAAAATTTTGAAAAGAAGAATTATGAGTGTCTCTTTCACAAATTTCATTAATTAAATTAAAGAAAACCTAATCAATAATATTATAATATTAAAATTTAATAATAAACAAAAATTTAAAGGCTTTGAGAAACTACTTTTGATTCTAAAATTCACGATTTATCTATTTCCTCCCTCCTCTTGAACTAATACCTTTCAAACGTTCCCGAGGCTGTAAATTATTCAATTATTCAACCTCTTCACACGTACAATTTTACAAATTGCGAGATAGATCCGAAAGGAGAAGGGCCCGTCCGCGTACTTACACACTCGTGGAATCTCTTTTCATTAGATTCTGCTGAAGTGGGCGGACAACGGGCCGCGTGTTGCTCCTCATTGCACAAGGGAGACAGTAAATCACGCGATGATCTCATCAGGGCATTAAGATATTGCGCGACAGAGAGAAAGGGGGGAAGGGAGGAGGAAGAGAGACGAGGAAAATGCACATGGAAGTTGCACAGGAGACGCGATAAACAAGCGGCCGTGCTACCGTTGCACATGTAATAAATTCCGTGGGAGTCTGGCTCACCAACCTTTCTTCCGACACGTGACACGTTTAAGCGTTCCGTGTCCAGATTGCAACGAGCAACGAGCAACGCCCAACCAATAGCTCAGGGTTATCGTTCCTCGGCTCGCGAACTTTAAATCGTCCCCTGGAAACCAACGAGGAGGAGATCGAGAAACGAATTGCCGGATTCTGCGAAATGTGGATCCGTGATGGTGGTCCATTTCATCCTATCCTTCTCCCTCCCTCGAAGGGAAGAAGAAGAGAACTCGATTGTGCAACGATTTGGAAAGTCTTTTACACGGTAAGGCCGGTCATCTTGTACTCTCGCTTTCACAGTTTGCTCACGACAAACAGCCACGTGGTTACGGATCGGGGGCAGGCTTTTGTGAAACCGAAGAGATGCAAATTCGATCTGGAGGGGAGGGGGGACTCTGGTTAAGGCTCTAGTAAAACTCTACTAGCGCCTAGATTGAGCGCGGTTCGAAATTGTCTTAGCCAGTGTTGCGTTTCAAATTGCTCGGATAATAAACTTGGAGGCTTTATGTACGATATATCCCAGGAGATAGGGAACCGAGTATGTTGAAACTTGTGAAACATTTAAAAAATATTATCTTTATTTGCGCGCACTCGGAACAATGTTACGAGTTCGTGTCGTATAAATTCGAGCAACGATTCCGATTTTCTAGTTCAAATTTATTCAATGTTTCGATTTTTCTTTGCGCGAAACAACTTCGGTTTCTACTCAAAGACTGCTTCGAAAAAAAGACTTCGGCCTTTGGGAAACGAACGAAGGGAAGAAATATTTGAGAAATCTTCGAGGACAAGGCATGTCGTTGCATGTCCCGTACGAGAAGTGGAATCTGCTCGCAGTGGACAGACCTCGATCGTTAATCCGCAGACGTTGTCCGAGACCGCGTTCTTTCGCAAAATGCCTCGAGTCTTCGCGGAAGGGACGAGAGTCGCATGACGAGGAATCGTTCCTCTGAATCGTGGACGGACAAGACAAGCGTAAAACAACCCTATCGTCCCACGGTGTATCGTTTTTCGAGACGCAATTTCGAAACGCATATTACTCTCCGATCCGGATCCATCAATCGGTTATATATTTAATATCAAAGCAGGTTTACGCGCTGGGAACCGCGAACTTTCGACTCGAGAGGTTGGTTGTCGAATGGGAATAGGTTGTATAAATAGGAATACAAATTGGCCGGGTGCATTGGAGAAATGTCGCGTAACGCGGTAGAACAGTGGCTATCCAGTCACGGTGCTGTTACGGTTCGTTTAAAAAGCCACGAATGACATTTACGCAGGCCGCTAGCGTACCGTGACTGAGACGCTAGCACGGGCCCAACCCAAAAGATTCAAGGAGGGCTGTACAAGAAGATCTTCTTATCCGAGCCTCGTTTGTGCAACATTTCTGTGAATACATTTCTACGAATAGTAAATATCTCTAGATCATTTGAAATGGTATTTTCCAATTTCCAAAGTAATATTAACAATTATTACAAATTGTAAATTACTTCAAATAATGCTAAATAGCAAGTCTAATTCAACAGTGAAATTGGAGAATGTAAAGGAATATATATAAGAAAGAATTTCTTAATATGATTTGTATGTATAAAGTATAAGAATAACATGAATCTCTGATGGGATGGTGATCTTTGTGTTAAGAAGCATTGATCTAGGATCAATTAATCGAATATTAGAATTAAAGTTTTCTAAAGTATCATTCTGAAAATATATTGTCAATTTAATATTAACAGGAGATAATGTATGAGACGATTTTAGACAATTATAGCGATTGGACCAATTACTAATCATTATTGTTAGGTCATAGGTGACTATACCTAACAACATGGATTAAATTAGATCCACTCCTAGAAGTCGCTCAGAAGAAAGGATATTTAATTTTTATTCCATACCTGTCACACAGCATAATTGATGAACATTTATTATTAGATATAAATAAAAAATACAAGTTACCAAAATACTTTGAAATAATATCCATAAATATTGATAAAAATTTTCAGATTCAAATTACATAATTCTAATATTTTTTCAATTTTGAAAGAGTTCCAATACATTTCTCATCCCCCAAACGAGCTTTCGAAAATACAACGCAAACATTTCACCATAAATTCAAAGGAAGAAAAAAACTTCATTCATTACTAGTCCACAAAACCGTGCACGATGAGAACAGTGAAACATTTTTATACACGAATGACAGAAGCAAAGTACCACTACGATCCTGCCCTGAGACTTGAACCGTCTCGGTACAAAGACTCACCGACGGCAATTAAACGAGGAGGGAGGGAGGAGGGGGGGCACAGATTAACCCAAGGAAAATCAGGCAGCGGCGACTGTGTTCGTTCGGGGAATTCTTCGTGTAAGCGAAATATACGTAGGCACGATTTACGCCGACGACGTCTCCAGCTACCAGACGTCATCCTGACCATAGTAGGTGGACAAGGACCTTGGCCTTCGGATCCGCGCACATAAATCAGGCCGCGATCGCGCCATAGCGAGTTACGTTCCATCGTTCGGCCGCGAGTATTAAATCGACGGTAGCCACTGGGAAGAAATCAACGGCCATTTTCGGGCATTGGACACACACCGGCCGCGCTACCATCTACGGTATAGTCAGGGCGTCAGTTCGCGAAACGAATGTCATTGCTTCTGAACCTTATCCATCTTCTTCGGCATGGTCGTCGCGTCGGCCTCTTTCCACTCGACGTTGTCGCAGATCGCCCGATCCTTCCCCCCTTTTTTCACTCGACCCTCTTTTTGCCGGGCCCTTCTTCACGATATACCGCATCTCTCGATCCTCTCGGCGGCGAAAATGGCGACGCGATTCATTTTTTCCCACCCCCCCTCCCTTCTTTCCCCTCTTCTCTTCACTCGTTTATTTCGATTTCGTTGGGAAGGTAATTGTTCTTTTTGAATTGTTCGTAACAGGAGGGATGATGAATTGCTATGTGTTTTGAGAAAATGTTGTTGAAGAATGGTGACGTGGCTTTCGTAAAGTGGCTTTTTATATTAAAGATTTTTAACGATGGAAACATAGAGATATTGTTTATAGATGGATTTTTGAGATATTGAAGATCCTTGGCAATAAAAATAGAGATGTCTTGTAAATAACTACGTAAGTGTGCTTTCTGGTTAATAATAATAAGAAGGAAAATGATTTGTGTGAGATACGTTTTATAGAGTGGTTTTGAAGATATAAAGGAATGCTGAGAGAGAAATAATGAATGTTTGGGATTCAAGAATTCAAGTCTTCTGGAGAGAATCTCAAGCTGCTAATTTTATCCATGACTAGTAATATTATAATAATATTTTTATAATTCTTTTGTTAGAATTACTTGAATGAACGGCTATTATAAAATACAACTTGGCAGATTATTATACATTTGAATAAGAGAATGAATGATAGAAAATTTTTAAGAAATCATAATTGTATTTTTAAAATATTGACTTGGATTAGAACTAATTAATAACCACAAATATAATGATCAAACTAATAATTACAATTTATTAACCATAGAATCTTAATAGATTCACAGATTTTCCATGAACGAGAACTAAAACGAGATTTTCTATAAAACGGATCCTAGAAATGCACAGAGACAAGATCTTTAATTTAATTTCCACAAAATAAACAATCACTCGAGACATAGTTACACCTGCACAAAGACGAATACAGGTGAGAGCATCCTCGGAATGTGTCTTGGTAGGGTGCTGTTCAGAGATGCTTTGAATACGAAACGGTATTAAAGTTGCATACGTAATGCCAGTGAATCATTTCTGGCATGGTCCAACGGAATTCTCGACACATTTGCAAATCGACCAAGAAAATGCTCCTGGTCAATCCTTTTTTCTCTAATTTCGATTTCTTGCGGACAATTGTCGATATAATAATAAGAATTTTCGTCGGCCCCCATCCTTAGGAATCGTTTCTACCACGCGAGTGGAACGCGGTTTTTGCGATTCCATGGGGAAGATGCAAGGCACCGCGGACTTGAGCCTAGTTTGGCCATGTTCACCGCAACGCATACAAATTCCTCATGTAGACAACCTCCCCTTTCTTTCTTTTAAGACCATCTACTTCTTTTTCTTCCACTTCACTTCGACAACCGTGTCGCGGAAGAAGCGAAGAATCTGATCTCGAAACCTATTACCTCGAATAATCCTCATGTTTTGAATATTTTTGAGATACTATGCTTGAATGGATTTTTAATAATCCATATTTCTCTTCAAAGATGAATAATGTTATTTATGATTGATTCAAGTTGATAAAATTTTGTCAAAACTTTATACTTTATGAAAATTCAATTAATAAATTCTATTGTCGAAATCAACAATTATTCTATTTTATACGAAACATTATGATTATATTATATCATTATAATGATTCATATGTTTATAAAAAAATTTTTTTATTAGTAAAATCATTAATAAATATTAGTTTGAGATAGTGAAATCAATTCTTAAATGATATGAGATAGAACAAGATTTCAGATTATAAAATATTTAAATTTTAATGCTCTATTATCCTGTTGTAAAAAATATTTCCAAATTATATTGGAATTGTATATAAAACATAAGAAAAATTTCTGTCAAAAAATAAATTACTTTATATATAATATATACAATTTTTCATTAAAATTAATTTTTAGATAAGAGATGGATAAATTTCTTTCTAAAAAACAGTATATATAATATATAAAAACATTCGTAATTGATTATATCTGAATTTTCTAACAAAGAAAAGTTTTATAGTAAAAAAAATATTTATACAATTTGTCAGTACTTGATATTACTATAAAGAAGTATGAACATCGTAGAATTATCATAGAATATTATACTAATGAATTTAATTTTAACTTTTTTACTTTTTCATTTATCTTCTCTTTGTAGAAATGACAAAAAAAAAAAAAAGAAAAGAAAATTTATGCAATTACATAGTTCTTCCATAAAATCATTATAGATTAAATTCAGACATGTAGATAAGATAATTCCACATGTTATAATAAAGTGAATTAAACTGAACAAGTACAAGTTAAATTAAATTTAAATTCTTGACGTGATCTACTTGTGGTGAGCAAGGAAATCGAGCGAAAACCTGTTTTCTTTTTGCAGACAATTCAAAGAAATTAATTGTGCAATACAGGAACATCATTAACCCTGAACTCTCGGGTTGCATACATTTAAGAGGTTCTTTGCGCGGCCAGAATTAATCGGATCATAAACTCGAGTGGAACAACGAAATTATTGTACCTCATTTAAATGAAACCAATGCAATTGTCGTGACCCATGCAATGACATCATAAAGTCCAACGATTTCAAGATTCGTATTGCGTTCGTGGAAATTCATGTTTGCTCAAATTATTGAATTTTTTAGCAATTTTCTTTTGAAAGATAATATTGATAATCTTTTTCAATATTTCTTTTAGAAAAAAAATTATATTACTATTTGACATTAAAAATATTTAGTAATATTTAGTATAATTATTTATCATCTTATAATTTATTCATTAATAAATAAAAATTTCGAATGCTAAATAATAATTAAAAGATTAATAATGTAGAAAAATAATTTTGTTAAAAAAAAAAATGTTTTTTCTTTACGAAACAAACGTGTGAATTTTCTACGAATAAATAAATATATATAATTTTTTTTATCTGGGAAAATTTAGTAACTCGTTAATTATGCTAATAATTATGCTAATAATCTAGGTCAAAGGAAAAAAACTCGAGACAATTAAGTTACAAGAGGTATCGTGACGAGTTAAGGAAACCAAAGGTCTACAGAAACTAGTTCGCAAAAAGTAGATTACCTTCGCGTTTCATACATCCCATGACATCACTCGTCTATTGTCTCATTATATTAATATGCTTTTTACCTTCAAATAGTAAAGGGGATAATTAGGCCCACGCCGAGTGAACCCACCCTGTAAGAATATTAACCACGATCAACCATCTAATATTGAATTTCTTAAGACGACCTCGATGAGGTAACTTTGCCTTGCTCCAACTATTGTCTAGGATAATGGGCAATCTGGGCTGGGAATTGAACAAGGGTGTGATCCGTGCCCTATTTCCATTTGATCGAAATTATATGTTTATTGATTGTAATCTTAAAAGTTTTCTGAAAAAAAAAAATTAAGATTCATAATTAATGTTACAAATAATATTTTTATTATAGCATTAATTTTTATCTGTATTTAGAAAGTTAATCGTACGTATAAAATTTACAAAATTTCTGACGATAATTAATTCAATTCAATAATTTTTACTTCTATCCATAGAATATTCATTGAAAATTATTAATATATTTTTGAATAAAATTATTCATATGCATTATAAGGTGTCATTTTTGGGAATGGTCGAATTTTTAACGAAGATATCTATCATTTTTTAAAATTCATTAAAAATTATCGACGAAATTTTCAATGTCCATTTATACTTACAAGAAAGTACCATTTTGGGAATGGTACGTCGTTGAAAATTAAATGATACAAATTTACAATGATATCCTACAATTTCCAATTAGAAAAAATGGAAGAAATTGCAGTTTGAATTAAATATTCTGGCAATTTGTTTACCCGTACAATTTTTTTTCACCAGTAAGTTCGTAAAAATTACAATATTTTGATATTTTTCAATCCAACTAATTAATGGAAATTACACGTAAGAAAACTTTCTAGATTTAACGATACTCATAAAATTCTCCACATGATCAAATCTTAGAAGAATTATCGTAACCACCGGCGCCGATGACATTGAGCAACGACGCTGGTGGTTACGTCGCGGTGCCATTTACGAGCCGGCAAATTGAGTTTAGTGCCGCGTGTTGATCGTTACAGCCTTGGAGAATGCTGGACGATGCTCGAGATGGTTGACAGCAACGTTAGCAACTGGTCTATTAACTCTTTACTTAAGAACGAGTAATTGTTCATGGCTTTTTATTTTGCTCTTTCGAAAAAAAAAGAAAGAAAAAGAAAAAAAAACGACACATCAGAAGACTTGATTTCGAACTTTTATTGCCTCTTCTTATGTTTCTGTCTCGAGCAACTTTTTCACGTCCCTTCCTCTTTGACGTACGACAAATGGTTCACGCGAGAGAAATAATAGGTTGTAAAACATGTATTCAACGGATATGAGAAAATATTACAGATTAATGGTAATTGGTTAGGTTTCTTTTTCTCGACTGGGAATAAAGAAGCTGATTTTCTTTGAATGACATTAGATATAGGTTTACAATTAATTTTCTTTATCATTCGATAGAGTTTTAGTTTAGAATACACAAAACTCCTTGAGATTGCTACAAAATTTTGATCATATATTATCAATGAAATTATAATGAAATGTATTGAATTATTAATTAAAATTAAAATATTATACCAATATATAATATTGTATAATTTAATCAATTGTAAATTATCTTTTATGGAATGTGTTTTAAATAAAAATTTAGTCACTATCAACTATATATAAAAAACAAAAAAAACATATGAATATGAATCACAAAAGATAAATTTTCATTCAAGTCAAGATGTCAGTAACATGTCACAACGTAAGTCACCACAATTTAACATCTTCAATTGAAATCCTCGAGACGCATAAGCGCGAACACGATGCGGCACGTCTATTAGTTCACTTCATAGCTGTTAATCTCAGATTATTTTTGCAACGATCTGCCTACGTGATGAACATGCCAGAATTGCTTTTTCCTGCACACATTTCTTGATATACGTATAATAAAATTTTTTGCAACTTTTATACAGATACCTTTTTTCTATTTATAGAAAATAATCATTTTGTAACGAATTGTCACGATCTTTCCTTTCGAATATCGATGATTAATTACCCTTACTGCTAATTTTAGAGCGGAAACAGGACGTTCGTGACCAACGGGAACAATAGCATTAGCTGGCAGCGCGTGGTCGGCCAGGATTCTGTTGTGGAACAATTACCGAAGAACAGTAAGTGACGTTTTTCGATCCCTTTCCCTTCTTCTTTTACGACTATATCTTCTTGCATTATTCATCAAACATATAAACACTTTGTCAGGATCCACAAAGTTATCGTACTTCACAAATTGGAGCGAATGGAGCGTATGCGATCGACACTGCACTCAGAATCGTGTTCGAAGGTGTCGCGAGAAGAAAAAGTGTGGTACCACGATACTTAAGGTGATACTTGTGAATCTTTTATTTTATTTCATTATTAAAAATATTCCATTCATATTGTTTTTTATGTAGGAAGAAAGAACTTGTCAACACAATAGAAAAAGTAGGTGGAGAAGGTGCAAGCAACACCAACGAAGAGGTCATCGACAAAACGATAAATTTCACGTCATTCAGGTAAGATTTTCAGATTATCCTATTTCCAAAAATGTGTAAGAAATGTATTTTGAAATTAATTACGAATTAATCGACTCCTAGATGCCTAAGAAAGAAGCTGCACCTAGACAAGGAAGACAGAGAGGCAAGGACCAATCTGTAGGATATTACGGAAAGTGGAGTAAATGGTCACCTTGCACGAGATTATGCACTACTCAACGTCACAGGTGAATGTGAACATTCATTAATTCGTTTACGTAAATTTCGATCGATTGTAAAAATTCTATATCTTCTCTAATTTCCAATTCAAATAATGATGAAAAAAAAAGGTGGTGCAAGAAACCTGGAATTTGCGGACGCGATGTGATAAGGGAAAGTGCTTATTGCTACGTGGAAGGTAGCTTCTGCCAAAGATGGATCCATCGAAAAATCCGTGGGAATCAAGAAGAAGATGGTGAATTAAATTTAAAGTATTCTGTTCACTCATTATTCCATCTCATTTTTTGAAAGAATACTCATTACTTCTTTTACTAATTCGTTTCCAGACGCAGTATTGGACGAGTTCGAGTTGAATCCGAACACGGTAGACAGTTTCATCCCCGAGAAAAATTCTAATATTTGGAAATGCGGGGTGCCGAGTATTCAGAAAACTTCTCGCCTTTCTTACTTTACGAGGATCATCGGTGGACGACCATCGACCCCAGGAAGTTGGCCATGGCAAGTAGCCGTACTGAACAGATTTCGTGTAAGTATTATATATACAAAAATTACTTATCATCCATTGAATGATAATAATTTCACGATTAATAATCGTTGGAAATAATTTTTACTTTAGGAAGCATTCTGCGGAGGTACTTTAGTCTCACCAAGATGGGTATTAACTGCTGCTCACTGCATCAGAAAGAGACTTTACGTTCGCATTGGTGAACACGATTTGACAGTGAAAGAGGGCACCGAGTTGGAATTAAGAGTACTTAACGTTTTGCGGATTAAATAAAATTGTAAAATATCTTTAGAGAATTTTTAATTTTATTTCTCTCCCAGGTGGATTCGGTCACGATACATCCGGAATACGATGCGGACACGGTGGACAACGATGTTGCAATGCTTCGTCTTCCGGTCACTTTAACAGCATCACCGTCCAGAGGAATTGCTTGCCTTCCGGCGCCTAACCAACCTCTACCTGCCAATCAATTATGCACGATTATTGGCTGGGGAAAGTCGCGAGTCACCGACGACTTCGGGACTGACATTCTTCACGAGGCTCGAGTAAGAATTATATTTTATGTTCATCATTGAATTTTGAAAGAACGGAAAATCTAAATTTAACAGGAGGATTAAAAAATTTCATCCAATTTTCAGATACCTATAGTATCTTCAGAGGCATGCCGAGATGTTTACGTAGACTACAGAATCACCGATAACATGTTCTGCGCCGGGTATCGTCGCGGGAAAATGGATTCTTGCGCAGGGGATAGCGGAGGTCCACTTCTGTGCCAAGATCCTAGGAGGCCGAATCGGCCGTGGACCATTTTTGGTATAACCAGTTTCGGCGAAGGATGCGGGAAACGAGGGAAATTTGGGATTTACGCCAGAATGTCGAACTACGTTCGCTGGATAAGCAGAGTGATGAAAGAAACCGATGACTTTAATTAAAAAATAACTTTCATAACACTCACTGAGTTGCTTGGTTCTAATTATCAGTGCTATTAACTGTTCAGTGATCTTCAGTTACGAACAATAATATTAAGTGTACTTTTAATTAGGTATAAGAACGGAGTAATCATTTTGAAACGAGCAATTATTGCCACTTAAAGCGAAATGCCATTCGTTACTCTTTCCCTTTCTACGATGCCAACATTGTAGAAGACGAATCGAGAGACCTGTTTCAGGAATCGAATAGGAAAAAAAATCTTTTCATTTCATCTAAACTCTTTATTCAATTATACGAAACGTAATGTGAAAAAATCATACGATATACATATTTGTGCAGATTGATTCTGCTACCTTTGGAGCAGTAATCAAAAGGAACGGTTCGAAGTTAGGTATAAAAAAAGAGAGAGAGAGAGAGAGAAAATGGAATCGAGCGAGCGTTGCGACAAAGAAAAACGATTGATGAAACCTTTTATATCGTAACCACCACGATTCAATCGTGGCATGGATCGTGGCGCCATCTTTTACGCTTTGGAATACGATACGATAAAGTAGGTGCAGAAAAACTTCGCCGCGGTGACAATTAACAAGAGAGTATCATAAAGAGCTTTTCTGGATTGGATATATCGATAATATATCATCTGTTTTATCATTTGTATTATCAGTTTCACAACAACGCCTTGAATATTCGGCTGCTCCCCTATCTAATTGGAATTTCAATTGAACTTGCACTTGGAGAAATCCATCTCTGGATGCTGTTCCATGAACCTGGAAGGAAAAATTTAAGATTTGGTTAAGATCTCTCTATGATATTTGTGATGCTGATTTATGAGTTATGAAGCTCGTGACGCTCGATGCCATACTTTTTGATCACGTCCTGCTTCTTCTGCTCGTCGGACGTTGGCAAACCCAGTTCCTTTTGTCTCTGGTCATACATCATCTTCTCCACCAGGCCTCTAGTTTCACCATCGAGATCGGAAAGCTTGCTCGGCTCGGGGTTCACTTTCTTCGTGCTGATCTCCGGATCGCAGGTTACCACGTGAGCCCACCATTGCATTTTGTTCACCTGTGAAAACAGTCGAAGATTCTTCTCTTTAGTGATCGTAAAATAAAAGTAAGGATGGAAGCAGGATATTGCATTAATATATCTGAAAGTTGAAAGTTAATTTGTTTCAAATATTTAAGTTTAATTGGTAGTAAAGAAAATTAAAAAAGAAAAAAAATATATGAAATGTGAAATCAGGAAACATTGCAAAATAATTTTATAAAATTAATCAAAGAGAAACAAGGCGATGGTTGTAATTGGGTATATATAATATAAAATTTATGTTTTAATAAACGTTTCAATAATTTATATCAAAAAAAAGATTAACAGATTTATGGTTTTAAAAAAAAAGAAATATTCATACTTTAATTTTCCTGCCATCTTTCACGTTATTTGCAATTAATTATACATATATCGAATGTTACATCTATTAAAATTCAAAATCAACTTTTACAAACATAAAATATTATTAAAAAGAAGAAGGAGAGTTACAAACCTATCGACTTCAGAAAGGATCAAAACCTTTATTAAATATACGTTTTATTAAATCAATGGAATATCTATCATCTATTATTGAAATATCGATAATGCCATCGAATCGTGTTGATAAAAATATGAACAAACGAACAGTTTGCTCGTTAAACGATCACGATTCTCTCACCCTTCACCAAACTCTGTACAAGTTATTCTGATCGTTCATGGCCACGTCAAATCAACGAATTCTTCGCGTATCCGATATCATCCGTCAGAAATTCATCGCTAAAGCGATAGCATCGTTGGAATCCTCGTTTTGACAAGGCCGCGAGTATCCAGCATCGAGTTGCTTGCTTGCTTGCATCACTTACCTTCTCCAGGTTGAGAAGCAACACTTTTCCATCCTCGATCACCCAGGTGGATTCTTCGACTTTGACTTCGTGTGGAAAATCACCGTCGATGATCGGCGGTTGACCCTTGATGCCGCAGGTCAATCGTTTTTTCGTGATCGTCACCGACACGTCCTTGGGCCTGGCTGAGAAGTTCACTTTCAAAGGCACTTTGATCTGGAATTAAAGAACGATTAAAATTAGTAAATATACTCTTTGATATTAGAAATTTTTTATTTCTTCTAAAATTTCTAAAATCCCCCTTTCTTTACAATCAATTTTCTCTATTCAATTATATTGAAAAATTAAATAATTTTATATTTTTATTATTTTAGTTTTGTCACTGACATAATTATCATCTTTTCAAAATTTTTTTATTCAAATTTATAGTCCAAATTTGTTCGTTTGAAAAATTAGATTATTAAAATTTAACAATTTCCTAAATATTAAAATTTCTAAATTCGACAAAATAACTGATTTTCGATTTTTTTTTTTACAATTATAAGAAATATGTGGGTATTTTCAGCAAAATTAATACAAATTTGTAATCAACTGTTTATACAGATCGATAATTCTACAGTTAAGAATAAAAGTTTCATGCGTATAGAATATCATAAACATTTCCCTTTTGCAATCGATAAATCTGATAAAAATTCTTCGCACAATTTGAAAGTAACGATCTTCTCAATGCATCAAAAAACGATATTCATCGAGTATCTATCATAACAATAGCGATTCATTCGATCGATCGCGGTTCCGCACGATTGCTCTCTTAGTCCTTCTAGAGATTTCGATTTCATTGCGTATCATCGTGATCCATTTTGATGGGACCTTGGATTTCGGAAATCCTTGCAGTGCAACCTTCGAAATGAGCCTTGGATAATTTAGACCCACGAAGAAAATCTTTTATAAAAAAAAAGAAAAATAAAAATCAACAGAATCGTTTCTTATAATTTTAAGAAAGAATATTTTAAAATTTAAGGAAAGTGAAAAAAAAAATTAATTTTTGAAATTTCTTTCGTAATCACAATGTAAAAATATAAATTAGTTGGAAAGAAATAAAACATCACATTAATATAATATAATTATAATATTGGATTTTAATGAATTAATTATAGATATCAAAAGATAATACAAAGACATGTCGATCTCGATAATAGTTCAGAGATAAGAAAATTTTCGAATAAATGTTGGTTTTAGAAAAGATGGACGATCATTCGAGAGGGCAGCACGTTTCGCAACAGAAAGTTCGTTCCTATAATTTCTTTTATTGCGGTTCGAATTAGCTCTTTTAGACGATTGCAGCAATGATTATTATCGTTTTATGTACAACGAGGAACTGGTGCTAGTCGACGATTCGAAGCAAAATTACTAGAACTAGAATTGTGTATCGAATGATTCTCGATCAGTATTCTTGGTTGGTTATTTTTATATATTGCCTCAAAAATGTTTGATGGAGTTGGTGGAAAATAGAATTAATGAAAGTGTCTAACGCAATAGATATCGTTACGAAAGAAAATTGCTGTGAATGAAATCTGAATATGAAATCACATGATTCGTATTTTTTGTATTCAATCTATCTAATGAGCTGAATTAATTTTTCCATAAGGAATGCATTATTCTGCTCGAAAAAAAAGGTAGTTGCATTCTTAGTTAATAGTAGTTAAAAGGTGAAAAAAAGAAAAATTCTTGAAAATCTCTTGTTTCTCATTTCAATATTTCACATTATACTTTGGCTATATAAATCTTTAAAGTCGTTAAGAAAGGAATTCTTTAAGGCTTAAGCTATAAGCTTCTCACATAAATATTATAATGGCCATTGATTATTTAAATTTCTCAATATTTTTAACATCAAAGTATCAAAATAAGGAATAATTATGAAATAATTAACAAAGGAAAAGAAAAAATTTTGAAGATTTAAACTATCTAGTGCAAATACATTATATTTCAACGTTTTTATTATCTCCAGAATACCAATAAATAAAACAATTGACAACAAAATTTTCATAAATTAAGCTATATACATTACAAGCTAAATATTTTATAATATTTAGAATATTTAAATTTTTCAAAATCTTAAACTCATAAATACCAATAAAAATTGACAAAACTCTGACAAAAACTTTTCTTATTTCTACTTCCTCAGAATTTCTTAAATCTCCTAAAATCTCAGGATAAGAATAAAAAATCGATACTAAAATTCAATTTCTGATATTCTTTCCTCTTTTGCTCATATTATTCTTAAATATTCATAATCTTGAAAAAATAGATTCGATTCATAATATCTTAAATTCCAATTTCATCGATTTATTCCTTTTTTAATCATGTCTAGTCACGATAACGCATAATTCTCGAGGCAACGATCCATGTGGGATGTCCTCGGGTGCTGGCCACCCGAGGAACAATTAAATCCATCAAGTTCTGAAATCCTAGATGACCCATCGTGCGTATCGCGTGTCGCAACACCGATCATCTCAAGAAGGGGGGATGAAAAAAAAAAGGGAGAGGGGAAAAGGATCACGAACGAGACGAAGAATCACGTCGTGTCGTGGGATCATCATCGTCGTCATGTTGGATGCGTTCTTGGATTTCTTGGCGTGACGACGATGACGACCGTAAGCGTAAACGCTGAGCGTAGTTGAGCGCACCGGTGCGTGGAAACGGATCATGGCTACCAAGTTAACACGTTAACAAAGTAGAATATTATTATGATGGAACGACAAAGAGTAAAGGATTGTGTCGCTGATCTCTCGGATTATCATTCATCTCTCGACGCTGCGTTGACTACAGAATTGTGACACGAAAATTTGGACCGAGATCGTATTAATTTTTCTTCACGATTCAACCTTTATCAAAAATTGATAAAGAATTTTAATTTTTTCAGAATCGTGTATCTTTGATTTTAAAACACGATAATTCTTTTAAAATTGGACTTATTTTGAAAAGTTAAAAAAATTATCAGATAGCGTATAAAAGAAAATAATGATTATTTTTTTTCAATATTTATATACATCCGATTCATTAAAGATTCAGATATAATTTAAGAAATATATTTTATAGACTTATTATGTTGTACATAAAAATTTCATTGAAATTAAAAATAAATCTTCAGAATATTTTTTTTTTAAATTTTCATTACAGGCACAGATGAAAAAACTTTTAAAACAGGATAATCTTTTCAAGATTTCTTTTATTTACTATTAATTTTTCTAACTTCTTAAAAAACCAATTCAAGTTGTTAAATCAAATCATTAAATGATCGAGTAAAAAAGTTATTAATTATTCTTTTAAAGGCATCTTGTGCCAATATTTTTTAGAGCTACTATACGTGATATTATTCTTGTCTAGATATTTTTTCCAACGTTTATTAATACTTTGCAGGTGAACTATGATCACAAACTCTTTTTTCATTTCTTATAAAAATAACAAATAAATTTACTTGATAAATCTCATACTTATAATATTGAAATAATTCTTTCAAATCCAATTTGAAATATTAAATCGATTCACACGCTATTGTGCAATTTTTTTATTATTATTGTAATTTATATATTTATGTTGAAAGTAATAAAAGAATAAAAAATAGTTTTTTTTTCAAACGTATTAAACTTTATCCTTGAGAAGATTATTATTTCGAAAGACGAAATTGTTTGTAATCATAATAGCAAATATTTATTGATTTTTGAAGAATAATTCATACGATCAATTAATTTTGATATTACATACATATTTCAAATTTATTTTAATATTCATTATTTTATTTAATTAATATTTAGTTATATTTTAATTTAAAAAAGTGATGGAATTTATGATTCATATAGGATTATACCTTCAATCGTCCATCCTTTTTTTTATCAATTGCGATTATCAAAATGCCCTGAATTTATTTCTCATTAAATATTTTAACTTATCTCAAATAGTAGCAGAACAGGTTTGGAATTGGAAAAAATTGGTTGCCATAGAGTAGATGATTTTATGGAGAAATTAACAAGTACACGAACAACTTCCGTTTTAAACCTCGTAATCAAGTTACCAAGTTAATCTCAACTTAATCCCTCGATTGCTCGCAGACCGCAAAAAAGAAAAAAAAAAGAAAGAATCGAATCGAACACGCATCTCATCGTCGCACAAAGGAAGACACACGCGAATTGTAGCAAGAAGGAAAGTGTTTCAAAAGTAAGAACACGAATTTAAACCTTGCCTCCTTTAGAAGTCGGACGACTTTACGAATCGAAAGTAAACGCAGCCTTGGTTCTCTTCAGTAGAGACGTGCAAAGGGATGTACGTGAGCAAATTCACGTTCAACTCGAATTAAAAAAAAAAGTACTTTGCTCGAACATTCTCAAACTTTCTATCTCTTAGAAATTCAAACCAATCAACTTGCAGAGAAGTTGCACAATCTTTTCAGAAAAACTCGCGTAAAAAAGGATACTATTATTAATCTTCAATATTCATCTTGAACACCATCAAATGACGATAAAAACTTAATCAATTCAGTTAACCGCGCTAAGTATACCAACTTTTCAAAACATTATTGTCGATTTTACCGTAGATTTCATATTCTAATAATAATTCTGCTAATGCAACATCCTCTCAGACTCATTAAACCCATTCTAATTATAATGCAAGTATAAGAACGGTTTCCCCTTGGTAATTATTTGCTTATTCGCTTATTCAATCGTTTCACGAGAGGCATCATTAGACTGGAGTTATCGTTTTCACGATTTTCAGTTTGTTGTTCAAGCCATCTTCACGGTGCTACACTTGCAAAATCTTCTTCTATTCATATGCGATCTTTTATATGCTTGTGTACTTCACGAGAAATATCGTGGAACGGTATACAGATGATATATTTAATCTTCATAATCCTTTGTGTTATTCTCCCATTTGTAAGAAAAATTTATCTTTGTGATTTTTTTTTATAATTATTTTATTCAATAAAAAATTGTAAGTATTTATTATGTAAAATATTTTTGTTGTTTGTAGTTTTATATTTTAATAGAATTAGTTTTTTTTAGTAATATTTTGAAAATAATATTTTTAATAGTGTTTATTTTTTACATTCCAAGGAAAATTCCATTATTATAATCAAAAACTGAAAAATATAAATATATAAATATATATAAATATAAATATTAGATAATAAATATACAAAAATCTTTTGTGTCAATTTGATGACATGATTATTACATATGTCGAATTCATTTTTTGCTCTGTAATTGTTGCTATAATTATACATTCATTAAAGAAAAAAATGCTGCAATATTAATTGATTCCTTTAGATTAACTTTATGTATAGCATTATGTAATGTTTGGTATGAATTTCAAAAAGAGACAGAGATGTGTTACGGTCCACTTTCTTTTTCTTATCATAAGATAAAGCTAAAAATAAGATGAGAGTAATGCAATGGCATCGAATATGTATGAATGAAATTCTTTGAAAATTCAATTAATTTAATTACTAAGAAAAAAAAAGAAACAATTATTTATCTTCTCATTTCCTTGATGTTCAACTTGATATAATATAAATTATATAAATTAAACAAAGGATAAAAATTAATATTCTAATATCTAAAAAATTAATTGACAATTATATTCAAATCAAATCTGTGCTTCTTTCACGAGACTTCTCTTTCACATCCATTTATTGTGTGGCACGCATAGTACGCACAATGCATGCATGTATTATCGTTTATACGATGGAACGTGAACAATTTGCAACTGGAGTGGGAGGAGGAGAGCCAGCAATTTTCAATCGACGCTCCCTCGTGCCCATTATCTCCTCTATCGATCTACAGAGGATCGTTTGTTCTTCGCGTTTTTCTGAACTTGTATCATCCACGGATATGAAGACCAAGACCGGGTTACCATAACTACGGGGATTAATATAAAGATTGTTCTTAAGTTGTGCAATGTCGGTTCAATGGTAAAGGGAGTTTATGGCGAGGATAATTGAAGCTTTAACTTATTGGGGATAATACGAATTGAAAATAATGGATCGTTTACGCCACTTTTGAGAATTTGTGCTTCCCCATGGATAATTTGGAATTCTTTGTTGGAAGAAGTTTTAATTATCAAAGTGAGAATATATCATGATATATTATTAATTCGAAGATTATATTTTTCCGATTTTTTAAGTAATTGGAATTCTTTGTTGGAAGAAGAGGATCTTCTTTTAAGAAGAAATAAAATTTTATATTAAAAAAACGCTTACAAAAATTAATTTCTTGATACAAATATCGTTTAATATATTTTGTAGAGTCTCATTTTGTATTTTACAGCAAATTGCATTGTAAATTTTCTTTCAAAGAATATAAAAAACTGGAAAAGAATTATTATTAAATATTTAATGAACTTTTCATTTGATTTCAATCCAGTTTCAACCAATATTGCCATAAATATGCCATTTTTCGTTGTTCCATAATTATTTTTTCATATCTAAAAAATAGATAGAAAATATTCTTCGATTTTTCGTGTCGCATTAAATGTATTAATTATTAATAACAAAAAAAAATTCTCAATTTATCTGAATTCCTCAATTCAATTAAAATTTTATAAAGGCCTATAATATAGAAATTAAGGAAAAAAAATAATATAAATAATAATAATAATAAAAGCGATTACCCAGTGTAAAATAAATGGATGGAAAATAAGGCGCAATCTGGATGGACTTAATCTGATTCGTCAATCAGAAACGGGAAACGATGTACGCGAGGACGGACAGATGTATTCGCAGGAACAATGAATTCCTTCTGTGGCGAAAACAATTAAGGGGTAACAGTGTGTCAGAGTTGCCGCGGTTCTGAAACGTAGCCTTGAATTTGAAAGAACAAAAGGATGGATTACGTTAACAAAATGACACGATATGAGAACATTACGCGGCCATGCTTTGTTTCTCTTTAAACACGATTCTTTTCTCGATTTAAATTAGAAGTATATGAATTAATCCTATCTTTTTTTCTTTTTTTGGACAATAAAAATTATAGAGAAACCTCTCTGAGGATTAAATTATTGTCCATTAAAAATAGATAATGGATTTTTATTTAATAAGATAATGTCTTAAGTTTAAGATGGAAAATTTTGTCAATATATTCTATGGCTAATAAATAAAAAATATTATATCTATATATTAATATAAATCTATAAGAAAGTTGTAGATAAAAATATGGAATTAGAAGACTCAGTAATAATGACTAATAATGTAAAAATATAGATAAGTATCACTTAATAGTTCTCTTCGAATTTTGTAATTTTATTTATATCTTTTGAATAAAATATTAAACAATGTTTACATAACATTTTTTATTAAAATTCATGAAATGTAAGATTGACAAGATTTGACTTAATCTATTACCCTTAAATCTATTACCTGGAACTAATATATAACTATTATAAAATATTTATATATATTTATATGTTTCTATTTTGTAAAAACATAAATTCTATAATTCATTATATCATCGATATTGATTGCTCTTAATCAAAACTTCTGTCACTGTTAATGATTATTTCTAACCAAAAAATAATTTTCTTCAACAATAGTTATATATATAGAAAATAATTTCTATAAATTTTGCTATCAATAATAAAAAAGTTATAATTATTATATACCATAATTCTTAAAATTTAGATTAGAACATTTTTGAAAAATCATTTAAAAATTAGAATAAATATTATTCTCAAATATTTATTCGACAAACATTCAAATTCCACTTGAATCAATTTTTTTTTACATATTTTAACATTTAAAGGCTGAAACGAAAAGAAGAGATATATAAAGTAAATTATTTTTAGCACGAAATAAAATTTTTCCAATTTATTTTTTCCCCTAATATTAATTACGATTAATTAATTTCTATAAATATTAATATTTAAATATGAAAATATCATCATTGATACTTAGCATTTTGAAAAGTATTTTAAAAATTCCAAGAGAAGGATTAGGTGAAGATTATTTATATTTCCATTATCCATACAAACAATACAATGGAACATGTTTAACGGTATCGTGCAAGTTATTTTCAGGAATTTGTTTCCTGTGTCCACATGGTGATCGGGCTTGCGGTTTTCGCCGTGACAAACACATTGCAACACGAATAAAGTGTCCACTGCTGAACATTTCATTGAATAAGCAACTTTCTCTGGTTTGTTGACTGTCTACGTCTGATAACTTTGCTCCTGTGACTACATCGTGCCCACTTTCTAAAGATTAAATTCTTACGAATTATTATTCAATTAAACATAAATAAATTCAAATGTTAATGATACAAAAATTTTAAACATGTTAATTAATGTTAATTAAGGATATTCCATTGCTATCGTTTACAGAGATACATCCGATTTAATTTGTATTCTATAAAATCTATAAATGATACATAGAATGGTCCCCTTCAGGCATTTTCGATAATTTCTGCAAATATATTTTGAATAAAAAAGATAATTACAAATTGAGAATTGATATTAATATTATTTTAATCTTTTTAAATGAACCACCTATTTTTGATTTCATAGTATTATAATAAATGTTGAGAAGAATTTAATAAGTATAGTATAGTATAGTATAACCTTGAAATGATCTCAGAATTATTCCCAAAATAATTAATAAATTAACATACAAAGTGAGTCCTACAACATGAATACTTTAAAAATAATTGGTAAATTATTTTGTATATATTTCATTTAAAAATTGCATAAGAGATATAAAAATACAGGAGAGGATAATATTATTAATTTATCTGCAAGACTTTTTTGGATATTTAATAAACATATTAAAAATCAAATTTGTTTTTGTTGTTATGGAATCATGTTTTTAATAAATTATTATTCTTTATTAAAAAGTCTCTTAAAATAAAAAATTATTATTTTAGGAGTTATAATAATTTGAATTTCATAAATTTCAAAACTTATATAAAAGATAAAGAATAGAAAAATATCGTTTTTCTTTTTTCTTTCATAAAATTTTTTACAATATTTTTCATAACACCTGTGTTATATCCTCTTCTATATAATTTTTATATTATTTAATTTCAAATAATCGCGTTACTCATCCTGTAGAATAAAATAAAAAAAATATTTGTACTTAAAATAAATCAATGATCCAATCAATGATGTACGATGCGTCATATAATTGGTCATCGATTACAGGGCTGAAGGTTAATACACCTTTTCGAAGAGGTATGGTAATCTTAGATAAAACCACGTGGATGGATCAACGAAACTTTCATTGTAGATTCGTTCGATGAGCCGATGTATCGAAGGTTGCAGTGGCGGGAACCGATTTTATTTGGCGTCTTCGCCGGAATCCTTGATAATCGAGAATTGACGTTTGTACGCGTTTCACGGGATGTTGTGCAATCAAATAGTTTCCTCGTTACTCACTGCGTTGGATAACGTGCAAGAAAACACGATGATCTTCTGATACGAGACCCTTTTTATAGGTCAAAGATTATATTTTCTTGATAAATATCTAACAATTCATCATCCTTCGATTTTCCTCGAGATTTATTACGTTTTATAGTTGTGAAAAATGGATTTAACACTATTGTTGATAAATGATTTATAATGCTTAGAATGATAAATCATTTTGACAAAATAAAGAGATTTATATCTGTCTGTATCATCTGCTATATTTTTAAAAAAGGTATAGTAAAGATTATATAATTTAAAAAATATGTGACGATTTTTTAAATAAATATAAAAGAATTGGAATATTATAAAAAAAAATTTATATTGAATATAATATTGAAAGAAATTTTTTGAAAACATTTAATAGATATATATATATACAGCTACTGAAACATTGTAAAAAAATTTGAATATTAAAAGAAATTTTTTTGATATAAATTTTTTTAAAAACACATATAATAGATCTATATAGAATATTTCAAATATGATAATTTCTGAAATATTAAAAAAAAATTTATAAAAGAATTTAAATATTGAAAGAAATTATCTTTGAAAATACTTCATTTTTTTTCTATATTTAAATGATATTACATAACATCTTATTCAAGGAATGTAAATATTGTTTAACTCTGTATCAATCCTCTCATATATACATTTATCATCTATCTTATATTTTTCACTTAATATATTCAAATCTAATAATATTTTAATATTAAAAAAGTATTAAAATCAATTAAACTTTGTTGTTGAAATATAATTAAAATTGGAAATCTTTATAAATATTACACAAATTCAACTAATAAATTATAAAAACCAATGATACTGTTTTTAAAAATTTAAAATATAAAATATTCAGGTTTTAATGCTCTATTATTCTGTATTAAAAAATTATTAAAAATCATAATAAGATATAATATAAATTGTTTTATATATAATCCAATATATTTATACACTTCATTAAAATCAAATTTTTCATGATAGACGAACTTTCTTGCAAGATAGTGTACGAAAACTTTTGCGATTGATTTTGAAATTTTTATTATTAATATAAGAATAAAAATCATTTAGAATGCAAAATAAAAAAATAAATCCACTCAATCATGATTTAAATATCTTTTACTTCAAATTTTTCAAATTTTTATCTTCGTCTTGGAGATGTTCAAATCTATAGCTATATATCGTCGAACTTTGGATATTTATAAGAATAAAAATTTCAAAGGACGTAAGTGAAGAAAAGCGGCTTAATCGATGACCATGATTCGAAAACATCTCATTCGACGTCATCAGCCTTTGCTCACTGTTTTCGATATTAGACTTAAATCGATTAGGTCGGACCAAGGTTGATGCCGCAAATTTAATATTCATATCACGTATAGATGAGTAGTACTGTGATGATTAGACACGACATTAAGAAGGCATTGACACAGTAATGCGAGTATCTAATTCTTAAAGGTTAGAAAAATTCGACATTCGATATTCCTGTTATATTTTGTATAAATATCTCTTTTGAAATATCTCGTACTTTCAAACACGACTAGGCAGACGATCTTTTTTTTATTTTCGATCGTTTCTGCTGCTGGACGAACGAGGTCAATAGATAAATAGGCACAATTATTGGTTCTCATTAACATATGAAATATTCACAAATACTATTTCAAGGTGAAATAATAATGTTATTTTCTTAACTAGTGTAAACGAGTCAATTTGACATTTGAAAGTATTTTTTTCTTCTTTTTTAATATATTCTTTAGTCGTTAATTGCAAATAATACTTGTGTTCGATCATTGATATTGATCAAATATTTGGTAGAAATTTAAAAATAGACATATTTGTTACGAAGAATTCTATAGAATGATGTGACCTACTTATTTAAATATTAAATTATTCAGTATTAAAAAAACGATGTGTATACACTTTTTAAATCTCATTCCATTTAGTGTTATATCATTAGTTGTATTATCATAGTGTTACGTCATTAATATTTAGAAGATAAACAAATTTCTCTTCATGTTTTAGATTTGATGAATTTGTGCAAACATTCGTAATCCTTTTCTTTCACGAGGCAAATATCGTTACAAAATTTCAATTATAATCGTATAATTTTATCTATATCCTTAATAATAACTTTATCAATCAATCAAAAAAAATATAAACGATTAAAAAATGTGCTACTTAAGAAAACTTGAAATTAATTTTTTAAACATCCATTCATATAAAAAAAATAATTCAAGGGCCCAAACCGTGAAAGGGAAACGAAAGGCAAGAAGCTTACAGTTTTCAATTTTTTCACCATTTTTTCACACCGGTGATTGTTCGTTCTTACAACTTTTGATCTACAAGGACGTGATTTCCTTCCTTTCATCGATTACTTCACACGAATAAATCACGAATAAATAGCTGTCACGATCGAATAAATCAGGGAAAAAAGAGATCATCCATAGTTCCGATCATTAATCAGCACAAACTATTCAACCGAGTCGCCGATCGGTATCGAATGGTTTTTTATAGAATTTGAATATTAATCTTGAAAGTGTACAGCTTAAAAATTCTAAAAAAAAAAAAAAAAAAAAAAATAATAATAACATAATACAAGTAATAAAACTCTGTGTTCTTTTTGTATACAACGTTGTTTGCGAATAATATCGAAATAAAGAGGAATTCTTTCTTACGGAAGAAATCAAAGCGATTCAAAAGCAAAGGGAACAATGAGAGTCAATTATCTCGAGTGCTGATCATCTTTTATCAATGTACGATCGTTAGATCTCATTCCATTCAAGGACGATTCTGACTCTCAGATCCATTTACATTTATCGAGACGATTCTTTTTCGCTTCTTCGTATAAATTCGAATTTTTACGGTGCATCGCCATTCTGCGTGCAATATTACGCTTCATGCTTCGTTCCACGTGATTGTGATATTTCTCTGCTAGCTGTATTATTCAATGTTTGGTGGAAATATATAAATATGATAAAATTGGTTGAATTTTTCACGAGCATTTAAAATTGTAAATTTTAAGAATTATATAATGTATTCAAAGAATTTTCATTATAGGAATACATTATATAACAGAAATTGTAATAAAAATAATTTTCTAATGGAAATCTAAAGAATTTAATTGAAAAGATGAATTTTGTAGAATTTGTTTGTTTTTCGAGAAGTTTAGCACGAGGGAGAAATTAATTTGAAGTTGACTTTTTTTTTTGGTGAAATCAGGAAAGAAATTATACACTAAAATCTTTTTGCATAATGAAATTAGTATCGCGAGTGAAATTTTTACAAGTCAGAAGTTATCACTGCTAATAAATTCTATTATATAACGATATTAATAATGTAAGTAAATTTTAGAAAAAAAACTAGAAATTATCAATTAATAATGTCGATTTATTCAATTTGACACGATTAAAAAAAATTATTTGTGCAATAGAAATTTATTATTTAGTTTCTATTTCGTGATTCATTAATTCTTATATATACAATTTCTGGAAAGTATTCGATCACTCTTTAAAATCTCTACATTTTTCGATGCTTCTCCTTGTTTCTACATCAACGATTTCGAAATTTTCAATATGAATATAACTGACATAAATTTACAAAATTTATTTTTTCAACTTTTCGATATAACTCCAAAACAGATAAAAAATATACATCTTAAGATAAAAAAAATTATAAAAATCAATTTTATTTATTCTTCTTTTTCGATTAATTTCAATTTTTTTTATCTAATAAATTAATTCTTCTAACTTTCAACAAAATACTCAAGTTTGTTCATTCATTTTCGAAAAATTATTCTAACAATATTTTTTATTACTGATTTAACTTTTGCTTCGAAATTATATCAGTTCAGATTTCGAGCAAATAGTAAGATTAAAACACGAGATGAAATTATCTCAAACAATAATCAACAAATAATCAAATTCCATACGTACGAAAAATGTAAACAAATTAAAAAAGTTGAATTTACATTATACGAGATAAATATTACAGCGTGCTATTAAACCATGACACAACAACAATTTGTCAACTCACGCTTCTTTAATCCATTAAACCTCGCGTTATATGGGATAATCTTGGATATTCGAAACCGACACATTCGATATAATTACGATATGTGAATATTCATAGGTCCGGGGAGTTAATGTTTTATTTGGCAAGGCTCGCGGCGCATGCCGAATCATAACTCATTTCACATTTTCAGCGCAATATTATATGAAAGTTTGCTGTAGTAATGGATCGTCGTGTCCCCCGAGAATTTGATACCACAGTGTCTCGCGAAAGAATTACTATTGATTTACAAGCTGACAACCGATCGTCGAATACTTAATTCGAGTAGTTAAATTTCTCAAGATGGTTCGAAGGTGACGGTGAAACCATAAAGAAAACGACGATCGAAAATCGATCGGAACCAGTTATTTTTCAAGTTGTTATTCAACCCGGTGAAATTTATATTCTAAAATTAAAATCTATCTCTCGTTTCGATTCAGAATCGAAGTTATCCTTACGTATCCATCATTTACACTACTTTTACGCTCAACAAAATTTTTTTGTTATAATTATCGCTCGTTTAATTATTGATCGATATTTCGTAGGCGATGACATCACCGTAATCAACGATTACTTTGCAAAATCACTGGAATACCATAATAACTCGCGTATTGCAAAACGGGTTGCATCTGATTAAACAAACAAATCGTTTCAACGCGATGATAAAATATCTCGTTGTAATAAGAACATAACAAATACAGAAACGAAGAAATAATATCATCATTTACGAATGACTGAAAAAATATACAACACTGTAGCAAAGAAAAAAGACACATTGAACGAAACTTTTTATATTCTCGATCGTAAACGTAATGTATCCCCATTCGTGTAAGTAAAAACATTTTATTTTCTATGTTTAAAAAGTATTCGAACTGTATTCAAGGCGATTTCGAACTTTGAATATCTGTAGAATATTCGAAGATATGAGCACCTTGACATTTAAAAATATCAAATTTCATAAAAGTAGTATTCGAAGCGTGAAAGATAAGAATTACTTGCAACACGTACTCCGATTTCACTCGAATTCAATGTTGCAAACGTACATTTATCTTAAGTAATCTTTCTGGTTAAACAACTCGTAAAAGTTTTAAGATTCCAATACTTGCTTACAGTGCATCGTAACTTTATTCTTTTATCTTATTTCAAACCATTCATTTCACCCTGTGTGCACATATATATAATACTTCGGTTCCACACTTCTTCCAAATAATTAAATTACCACCAATTCTCCTCTCTCTCTCTCTCTCGATTACAATTTACACGTTGCTCTCCATTGCGGTTCGACATCGCATTCGAAGACGGCGGGTAAAAGCGAGAATAAAACGCAGGGGACAAGGAAGATCGATGAGCCTCCGCGGTACACAGGTGCACGTGAACCGCGTTTCTACGAAAGCACGTGCACTGAACGTAGAAAGAGAGAGAGAGACAGAGAGAGGCATGGAGGGACGAAGAGAGATGCCGAGGCCCAGATAGAAGTGGCGCGTGCGACTATGCATCCGGCTTTAAGAGATGATCTAGCGGGGAAAACGCGGCGGTTCTTTTATGTAACCAGTTCGGATGCAACTGGTTTAAGAAGCTTCTGTGTCCGGGCTATACGGACAAAAGCCAATCCAAAGGTATTCTAATGATGAAAAAGCGAGCACGTATGTGTGTGTGTGTGTGTTCCGTTTTGTAATTTCGTTAATCGTTCGAGCGAACAAGAACGATTAAGTAATGATGGAAAGCACCGTTGCATCGCCGAGCAGCGAGTGAATGCCGCTATTTTTGTAGATCCTCGATAAGTATCGACTCGCTGATGCCGATGGCCTTCGCGATTACTCGCCATAGTTTTGGATTAGGTAAAGAAACTGTTTCTTCTCTTTTGTTTTGAATTTGTATTTCGTATAATAAAATTGTGAATTTTTTATATATTTCTTTTTTCTTTTTATGTTTGTGATTGCTATTCTTAGCAGGATATTTTCTATCTTCAAAATGGTTCTAAATGTAACATTGCTGTTCATCTTTGCAGAGAAATTGATAGATATATATTCAATTAAAAAATGAAATCAACGACGTAAAAATATATATAAATCAATTACACATAATTGATGTGAGATTTATTATTTCGAGATATCGAGCATGTAGGCGATTTGTCTTTTAACAAGGCAAATTTTTAAAATACAAAAATTCGACGAGCAGAGCAAGGAAGTTATCGAAAGAAAGAGTAAGACAAAGAAGATGGGAGCTATGGATCGCCGTTTCGTTTTCGGTTGGCCGAATTTATCGGTGATCGACGAGCGTCGACGAGGACGCGGTTGCAACGTTTGACGTTAATCGATGGAAACTTTATAACCGGGCGATATATTAACGGAGAAGGCAGGTGTTGGTATCGGTTGCTCGGCGAAACCGATGTGGTAGCGGCAAAAATTCCAGGGGACCGGGACCGGTTCCTCCCAAAAAATTGGCGCCGAGCGGGCCATGTTTCGGGTCAAAGAACGGCCTTGCCTCTCCGTGCCCCCTTCGCCGCCTGTTAAGCTCCCCGTGTACTTTTTCGCGTCCTCGTGCCCCACCGCGATACGCCACCTCGACGCCAGTGGCGTAACGTTATACGATCATTCGGCAAAAATGAGGAGAAAAAGAGAGAGAGAGAGAGAGAGAAAAGAAGAAGCTGGAGAAGAAAAAGCGAAGAACAAGAATAGTTAATCCGTTGGAATCTGAAAATTTACAGAATCGAGGATTCTGTTTGAATTTTTGCATTATAATTTGCGAAGGGAATATATATAATAAAGTCGAGAAAAAATTTAAAAAAAGAATCGTAAGATGTAATTGAATATTTCGATACGATGTACGAAGGGAGAAAAGGGTTCTGGAAATTCTATTCGATGTTATTCTTAGAGTGGAGTGCAGACTTGGAGATCTTGTGCAGACGCACGGAGCAAGCACGAACAATGAACGTGCGCGCGGCGTCTGCATCTGTTCGAGAAAGTGCAGCGCGTTTTGTAATCTCGCGTAATTTTACGAGGACAGAGAGGCTGATGCGATTCGACTTGCCGGTCGGTCGTCTACTCGCCAAGATTTTGTTATAGCGAATATTTCACGCCGTATTCCTTGCGTCATAGTAATACCGTGAAAAATCGTGATATTAAGGTTACTCGATTCCTCCGAGTCGTAATTAATCATAATTTGAGGCTACAAGTATCGCCTCCTTTAAAACTCCAAAGTTGACCAACCAATAGAATAGTTTTCTCGAAGCAACCAATTAATACCTTTCCCCGTTATCGTTAAACGATAATCGTAAAAATGTTGCTCGAACATTATTCCGAGCAAACGATCGACAAAACTCGATCATATCGATACACGTGTTCACCGGTGGCCCAACAGATACAGCGAGACAAACGAGCTTTTCTTCGTTGCCTCGTTACGCCAGTGTGTCCGATCGCACTTATTGGGTACGCGATCGATGGCGCGCAACCGCGCATGCGCACATCAGTTGCGCACAAGCGAACGCGCGAGCCGCGCACAAGCGAACGCGCTTGCGCAATTCACTTGCCGCTCGACGAGGGGAAGGGTAGAGGGGGCGAAGAGCGTGGCGATCAGTGGCGCGGCCGCCAAAAGTGAAATCGAGAGGTGGAACGGGACGAAATACAGGAGGGGAATCGCCTGCAGCTGTTTAAATGAAAACACAAGATTAAGGGTAAACTGGGAGCTAGAGAGAGGCGAGCCATTGCACGATTGGGAGGATGGATTCGATGTGGCCTCCCTTTTGGGCTATCTTTACGTTCATTAGATTAAGCCTGTACTTGCTCTTCGAAGATATATATTCGGGATTGCTTTTGGAACGTTGCATCTCGTGTTGCCATCAGTGTGATATTTGAATGATACTTGAATTGATAAGTGGTAGTGGAATTGTTTTACAATGTGAATCCTCTTGCGTAATCGAATTGTTATTGTAATATTGTAATATATGTTTGGTAATAAAAACTAATTCATAAAATACAAAATTATAGAAATTTGTTTGAGCAACGACATATCTATAATTTATAACTTGTTATTTAATTTATTGAAATTAGCGAGTTAAATCATTGTGCAAGAAATTATAAATATTATAAATATTAATTACCGAGCAATAAATTATGGTAATAAATTTGATTGGAATTTGTCTGAGACAAACGTGTCACTTCCATTCAATCATTATAACATTTATGATTGACTGACATTTTGTCGTTAATAATTGGATAGATATAAATATTTTGGTAACGAAAATAAAAAGAATAAACAATAATATTTTCGATTAGAATCGAAGAGAACAGGTTTATTGCTAAATAATCATCAAGTACAAGTAGCTTGTAATACGTGTATACAATGTATACAATTAGCAAAAAATCATGTTCATCGGGATGAACCTTGCAGATTATCTAACGATGTGATTCTATGCAATTTATTTCCATTTTTCTTTTCCATTCGCGTATTTTCTATTTTCTTTTCTTTTTTCTTTTTTTTTTTATCACACACATATTTCAAACCGCGGAATCGGAAAGCCACGAAGATAGCTGATTCGCATTGTTTCCAGGATCTCCGCATTATGCAAAATGTTCAGAGCACGCGCGTTCATCGGTGCAATTTTGTACGGCGTTCCTTGACACGAATGCGCATGGAAACGGACGCGTGCGCGCGGCACAGAGCACGATAAATTTTTAGATAGACTTTACATCGCGGCTTTGACTGGATACGCGGTGAAATATCGCCGCTACGTTGTAATTAAATACATAATAATTCTCCATCGTTGGAAGGATTAATGATTATCGTCAACTAGGCGACTCCTCGAACGAACAAGAGGAATGCATCGATCGATTCCAGGAGAGGTTAGATTTTCTATTCCTATGCGGTTTTATGTACCGTTAAGGCGATTTGACCTGGGCGAATGCCCACCGAATCGAGTATTGTTTCGCGTGGAAACCATTGTTTCGAATTGAGAAATATCTAATCTCGAAGAATTCGATTCGACTTAGCGCGAATCGAACCTTCGTTTATTATTAATTATTATTAATTAGTCATACGTTCGGACGATTATCGGAGAATTATTTATTTTTATTCGGTGAAAGCCTCGAAATGCTCGATTATTGTTTTACCATTTTCATTGTAAGAAATTAAAAATTATTGCACGTTATTATATCGCAATTTTTTTGAATTCGATCTTATCTTTGATCAATGGAATTTGGATTAATTAATCGAAGAATTAAAAAAATAATTTTCTGATTCTGATTTCTATATTAAAATTCGTATTTCAATTTCTGCTTCAATTACAATAATTCTCTTCGCCTTAGCTATTTCAATCGAAAATTCTCGTAGGAAATTTATTTAAGAGGCCATTGTGACCGATCAACGAGGAAATCATCCTCGCAATTGCGAACAGACAATCATATTCCAATTTATTTTGCAACGATAGATCCTATTCGAACAACCAAATGATTCCATCTCGTCCAACGACTGGTTAAAAGCAATTTCATGTTCTGAAACGTTCTATTCTATTCCCGTGGACACCCGCGTGTTATGAGTTGGTTGCCAGCTGCCTTGGCCATCTCGATCGTTGCGCCAGACCCGTCCCCGCATTCGCTACTTAGGCCACCTGTCATTGACATCGCCAATCATTATCATCACGGCTCATTACATTTACCGCGGCCACGCATCACGATCGATTGATTCTAGTTATTGCGGAGAGGCCGATGTTGACCCTTACTTCGGCATCGTGGTTTAAAGTTTAATCGTTGATAATCGATGTACCAGCGATTGGGAAACAACGCGAGTTTGATCCAGGCCAACTGCTATCGCGCGCTTCGATCTATGAGACGATTCTTCTCATCGAGATCCTTGGATTTATTATATATTAATTCTTGTGAAATAACTTGTGATTCATGGAAAACGTAGGAATTCTTTTTTGCGAATGATATATTTATAAATTTTATTCGAGATATTTTATCTTTCCATCTTCAGTTTCCAGATTTTTATCAGATTTAGTTTATCGCATAAAAAGAATTAGCATGAAAGAAAATTCAAATTGTATCACAAGATTAACAGAAACTGGATAAAAAAATGGAATATTTCGTACAATTTTCAAAAATATAGCGTGACTCTTGAGAATGCTATTCAAGAGTTTGAAAATATAAAGATTTATTGGATAGAAAAAATTCAAATTGTATTACATGTTTAATAGAAATAATTTTTAGAAAGATAGCGTGACTTTTGGGAATGGTGTTCAAGAGTTCGAAAATTTTATGATTCGCCAATACGCGGGAGTCGCGAATTAGCCAATGGATATTGCAAATCGGGTTGAATCGAGATCGTCGATCCGGCTCGATGAATGCCTTTCACGCACAAGTTACTCAACCGAAATCGTTACAATTTCTTTATCCATCCGGAAACCACAATTGCACACCGTCCTAAGTAATATTCGCCCCTGTTTCGAAAATTTAAACACCAGTTAAACCAGTTGGAAACTGACTGATATCGATATGGATTGGGTTTATAATATATATTATATTTTTTCCACAATTTTTTTTTGAAAAACGTTATTCATTTATATTAGAAGAAAAAGTGTTTAACTGTTTGTTATAAAGCTTTGCGAGGAAAAAATTTAACAATAGATTAAAATTTAATAACAAAGCTAAGATGATTAATGAGTAGGATGATACAAGGTCGAAACCTTATGATACACGCGCATTTCTCACTTTTACGAGTTCAATTTTGCAATCTATGAATCATAGGCGTTATCTTTCTGCATGCTGCTTTTTCTTTCAATTTAATTCTTTTTAATCTCCATCGTCGACAATTTTGTGAAAATGCTGCGATATTATCCTAACTTTTTTTTTTCTTCCAAGAGGTCTAGGACGCTCAACAATGAACTTTCTAAACGTCTCGTATCATGATTCTAATATTTTATACATCTAATTCCTATCAATTCTTTAATCGAATTAAAGAAAGAAGAAAGATGTGGTTTGAAAACATACACTTTGAAGAATTCTTCAGGAAAATAGCAGCAAAATTGTGAAATAAGTAATTTTACAACTGAATTAATTCTCCACTTCAATAACAATGACAGAATAAATATCCACACATAAATATTGACACACCCTTCTCTTTAATAAAAATCAGTATTACAAAATAATATGCAAGCAAGTTATAAAAAGTTATTGTAATTTTATAATAATAATCTAATACAGATTTAATTTTCTATTACATCATATAGATTTTATAATAGATCAAAAAGAAATATATATATATTTGAATGAGTATTCTTTATTGTACACACATTGTAATAAATTCCTTTTTCTTAAAATAAGTCAATAAGTTGTAAAATGTTATTTTACAACTAGATCATTTTTTCTTCTCAACTATTGAATACATCAATACATTTTCTCAACTAAAGAAAAACATATTCAAAAGTATAATCTGCCCTTTCACTATCATGAAATATAAGTAAGTCTGCAATCTTACACCTAACTCATCACTACTTAAATATATTCCTCACTATACAGCATTGACAAGGAGGCAAATTGGAAAAAATTATAATCTTTCAACAAAACTTTTCCATTGATCACTTATATAATTATCTATATAATTATACAATTATAATTACAATCTTGTATAATAATTTACTATACTTATATTAAACCAAAAAAAGAAAAACAAAAGAAAAATTCAAAAATATAAAACTCTATCCTCCAACAAAATTTCTACAACAAACTTACATTAATCTTCAAAACGCTGTAAAAAAAAATGTTTTCAAAATTAATCTCTCCCCTAAAAATTCCCTTATTATCAAAGCAATCGTCAGATAATCACAGAAGCCACTAAGAAAATTGAGTATCTCGAGGAAAGTGGAAATGATTTCGGGTCATTAACATCCACGAAGAAGATCATTAAGCATCTCTCGAGAAAAAGTGAGCTTACAGGAATATTAGAAAACAACGCGGAATCCGGTTCGATTCACGCTCGTTCATTGGGCGATCCACGAGTATATACAAACATGTATATACGCGCGGTGACACTCTACTCGTCGTCGGTGTCAAGGATTACGAAGGATGAGCCTATACCGAGATTTATTGGGTTATTTGCGTATATGTTACAAGGCTGCGAGCAAGCATCAAGTGACAACTGATGAATCCTGGACAGCCGATCTTCCGTTCCAAGTCGATACGCCTCGTTGCTTTCGCTTGTATCTTTTTTCTTTATCAACGAAGAGAAAAATGGTCCCGTTGCCCTTTAAGTCTCTAATCGCGGCAGCTCGTTGTCACTTCGCTTCTATTAGGTTCACCGTGACGTTAACGATCGTGAAGATTTGTAGGCTGAAAACGATACTGCCGTTTATCGCGTGTCGGTTTTCTTAAACGATGACACGCGACACAATCATCTTGATATGTCATAGTGAAATACAAGCTATGAAGACAGTAGCACCAATTCAACAATTTTTTCAACGTGATAAAAATTTCGCGGAAATTTGTAATAATTAAAACGATTGTTTCCTGAAGTAAATCGGAAGAGTATTGGTTGGATCGTACATTTTTGGATCGAAATGAAAATGATGATGATAAAAAGAGACGCGTGTACGATGATAATTAGGAAATTGATTTATTAATTTCCTAGGCGAAAGAAATTTCATTTTGTTCTCTCGATTTTTGAACGACGTTTGTGATTTTATGAAGTTGAAACATTCATTTGTCATCTGTATTATACAATTTATTGTTTTGTATGTAATGATACCTGACCTTTTCACAATACGCATGCAATAATAATAATAATAATAATAATAATAAAAAAGAAAAAGAAACGTGGATTCTCGATATTGGATATATAAAGATGTTGACAATTGTTTGACAATTTGATCTTGAAATAGAATCGATCGATGATCGTGCGTGTACTGTAATCCTGTATCAAATTTAGGCGACGGTAATTTAAAATAGATAATAATAAAAGTTACGTTTAACATTTGAATATAAAGATTGTGCACGAGGTGATCGAACTCTGTTAATTAACCATCTACATAACAAGGACATTGAACTTCTGCAAAAGGCGATAAAATTGAAGAGAATCTCCTCTGTCTTAAGAGTCAGAGGCTAGACTTCCAAGACTTGTTGGAAATATGAATAAAATTGCCATTTCTGTGTAATCTGTTGTGCAAGCATCGGCGCGCAGATGATTAGATAATTTTTATTACGAAGTATATTATGTTGCAATTATTCTTGTCCTGTTCCTACCGTGTTTCCCAATATCGCCAGGATACCACACAAAAAATTATATAATTAATTTTTGCTCTTTGAAAGATTACACACGATTTATATAAAAATATTTATATAGAAAAAGAAAAAGAAAAACGAATCAAATGTTTTTATCGAATTAAAGAATCCAAAAGTTAATGATCAATCTTATAATCATAATCCGTTTCATAACGAAGTTTCAAAGGCATTATTATATTATATTGTGTGTATATAATATACAATAATTCAAGGATTTCCACGATGAGTGATCATCGTTTACCTCCTATCTATCAACTTTTGAATCGCACGTCACCCACGATTCGTCCTACGTTAGAATTTTATTTTAACAGTGAATAATCTCGTTTTCACGACGCGATTCCTTCATTGTGGGTGTTGCAAAAGAACCGAGTAGAAAACAACCATCGACTGCATGGTCTAATCGCGCGATAATTACCGCGATAACCTTGTCGAGCCTTGCGCCGTCCTTCCTACTCCCCTTGGTTTCATAACGTCGAGCACAGTCGAGCACGAATTTCTGAAGGGATCCCAAAAAGATTTGAGAAACTGACTTGCTCTCGATGATCCCTTCCATGATTCACCTGATTCAAGGTGTTCGACCATTCTAAATTTCTTCCAAATGGAAAGGAAGAAGAAGAAATTATAGGTGGAAAAAGAAACTTGGTCGAAGGTGATGACCCCGTGGCCGTCATTAAACCTCGCTTATTCGTCAAGTTATGCAAGAGACGTGACGATATGAAATTATAAACAGGCCAATTTTAACTATTCGATGAACGAGACAGCGAATTTGCATAATAATCAAGTAAAAGAGGCTTTGTTCTATCTTTAATTAATCGCCATTTCATTTGAAACGAATTCGATCGATTTTGAACATTTGTATGCATGTTCAATTTTGATTTTTTATATTTTTTATGGAAAAATTATAAAATATTCAACTAATGATTGCAATAAAAATAATGATTATACTTTAAATATTATGATTAAAATACTATTCTGTAACAATTGTTTTGCTTATAATAAAAAGTTTCTACTAAGTGCACTTGTTCAAATAAATTTAAGAGATCTGTAATTTATTTTGTAATTTTTAAAGAAAAGTTATGGTATAATGATCCTAGTATTTAGTATTAATAAAGATTTAAAATATTTATAGCATGATAAGAGCAAGTGAAATGATAAATTGGTAAAAAATATGAAATGCTCGATTCGTAGCAATATAATTACAAAATTATGTTAACTATAAGTCCAGTGATTGCGTGGTCCAGAAAATACAATTTACGAACCCGGTTATTACACAAGATAAAATAAATTATTCGTCTAATTATTACTATATGTTTATGATATTTTATACTATCTAATAAAATCTAATAAAAATACTTCTATCTACACAATATTTTTTCTCGAAAAATAATATTAATCTCATTCTTATATCTAAAAAAATATCAAAAGTTCTGTGGAATATGAAATTCCTCAAACCTTTGATTATTTTATCTACATAAATTAGATTTACAGAACAACTTCTAACACATATATACGTTCAAAATTTGTTCAAATTTTCAAAAAAAAAAAAAGATTCGTCAAATCGCATCGTCGACTGGACATCGAGCAAAACAAGATTTTCTGCACGCAATTGGGAGGCAATTACATCGGCGACCCCGTGGAGGCCGACCTTACCTCGGGTCTTGCCTCTTTAAATTCCTGCATTTCGCAATTGGCGGATGCTCGATGCCACGTTCCTCGTTCCTGGCCACGTATTAGGCAGAACCAGTCGTTTTTGATCGCGTACGAAACGTCCGTGTAGTAGAACCGCACGCGTAACAACGTGTCTGTGTGCACTGGATGGAAAGGGAGGGAAATGAAGGAGAGAGAGAAAGAGAGAGAGAGAGAAAGAGAGAGAGAGAGAGAGAGAACCGATTTGCGATAGAGAGAGGAAGAGGGGCAGAGGTTGTTCGAAGAGGGCCCGGTTGAACGAGACTCGCATACGGAAAACGGGGTCCCAATGTCACCGCCGATGATCCGCTACCGCCCCCGCCCCCCACCTGGTATAGTTTTTTCTTTTTATCCATCGCTTTGACGGCCGTCCCGATGGAAGGAAAAAGGTTGCGTAACGCGAGGCCTAAATACCAATAGCGACGCGTGTGTGTACCCTCCTGCCGGATGCGCGGAGAGGAGATCTCTGCATCTAGATGCAGATCGATCGGATATATAGGGTGACGCAATCGGACGGGATATTAGATTGAAGATTCGAGGTGTCGATTCGAGCTGCGTGGACTGGAATTTTTACACGGTTTAGAAGTTGCTTATTACAACAATGTAGTTGGAGAGGTTTATTCTTTGAAGAGGCAAGTAGGGGATTTTCTGGAAGCGATTAGGTGGCATTGGAAAATACGTGTGCACAGATCGTTGACTTTTTTTTTTTATATTCGATATTATTTTGATATTGGATTGTATATGGGTCGCTGAATTCAGTAATATCTGACAGATAGTGAAAGTTGAAGTTTAATCAAAATCGCATAACCAATCAAGGCTTATTTCTTACATATCTCTGTAATATTATAATATAGATTTTAGTTAACGATGAAAATGAATATTTAAAAGAAAAAACTAAGTTAATTAAGTAAAAAAAAAAGTTAGTTACAAATGATCTTAAATATTGTATAAACTATCTTTATATTATATCTATATATTTCATTTTCTAATTTCTTTCCAAGCATTCGACATTTTTCATTTCTCTACTATAAACTTTAATAACAATATAAACAGAATAGAAGAAAATGATAAAAGATGTAATTATAAAAATCTGTATCACGTATAAATAGAATAAAATATGGGGCGTAAACAGAAGGTATTCATAAAAATAATTTCAATTACATGGAAATGCTGTGGCTGATCGAAGACAACAAACAAAAGTATTCGCAAGAAGAAACATTATTCTCGTACCGAGAGAATAAATCGCGTGCAGGCAGGCGTGTATCGTGATAATTCATGGGCGTGAAAACGGGGTGTCGAGGTATGGGGATAATTTGCATTCAGACGAAACGTGTATACCTGCAGCCTGTATCTGTGCATGATCAGCGGCCTCCGTGAAATTGGACCGCGCCGCGCGATCTTCTCTTCGTGGACGAGTGGCGCCAAAATTGCAAAACCGGTTAAATTTAGAATTGCGTGGATAGACGCATCGGGAGTGAAAGATTGATCGCGGTTGAAAGGACGACGTGTATTATGCAAACTGACTAGGGACTAGAAGATTCCAGTTCTGGAAAGTATAAAGGATTGATTTTTGCTTAGGCACGAATATCAAAATAAATCAAGGAGAAGGTGGCTTTTTTTTTTTTTAGGACCGGTTCCTATTTTAGGAGTTTAAATCGATCATTCGGATCGACTTTTATCAGATTATTATCGCATTCAGTGATATTTTTATCGAAATCCAACAATAAATAACAGTTGTATCTTAATAAATAGAATTTCTTTTTTCTTTCTTTTACGAAATTAATAAATGGAAGAGAATTTTTTGACTTTCTTTAAAAAAAATTATCCATATATTGCAGATAATTTTACATTCTATCCAACTATTCTAATTATTTCACCGTTTCGAACATTCTCTTTCTCCCATATAACATTAAGAAATATATATTGTATATACATACATCTTTCATAAATCACTAAATCACATCTATGGCCCCGTTTCTCCTTGCCGTTTCACTTAATCTCCCAATTAAAACGGTATACAATCAGCTCCACCCATGACCAAAATGTCTTAGAAAACCCCTTTCGAAACACGATCACGAGCAGCCTACGAACAGAGCGAGAGAGAAAAAGAGAGATCATATCTGATCCACGTCGAGAGCCTGCGTTCCTTTCGGAGGGAATAATTTCACGGTGAAAAGACCGCCACGGGACCGTAATTTCCTGAACACCCTCGTGTTCGGAATTTTCGGGCCGAGTCGAATCCGCGCCACGACCCTGAGGGAACGAGGCATCGCGACGAGGCCGTTACTTTATTAAATTACATAGTCTTAAATAACGCAAAACGCCTCGCGCGGGCGATAATTCTCGGCCAAAGAGAGAGAGAGAGAGAGAGAGAGAAGCGCGCGAGCTGGCATTCGCTTGACAGGCGGCGCGCAATTGATATTGCGAAATCTTGCGAAACGCGTTTGCGTCAGGGGGTGCGGGGGGAGGGATGGGGGAGTTTCTTCGTTTCGAGGCGATTTCGTGCGAAAACAATTAAGCGGAGGAACAAGAGAGAGAGAGAGAGAAGAAAAGAAAAAGAAGGAACGACACCCTTGGCCCCGACCGGTGATCTCGTCGGTTAATCATACGACGGGTTTATGAGATTTCTGGATGACAGTTGTTGTTTCGAGTCGTTTTGGACTCGAGTAACGAAGAGATCGTGGGTGTTTTTTGTTAAGAGGATGGGAATTGAAGGAGTCGGGGCCAGGTAGGTCTCAGTAGGTCCCAGGGGTGTTGTGAAATCATCGGAGGATTTTTCGACGAGTGAAGATCTTTGCAAAATCTTTAATCTCATCTTCTAGAATTTTGAAATTATTACAACGATTAATAATTATTACTATCTGGTAATCTTATCCGGTGATTCTATACGCGATTCTCTCGATTCAAATTTCACTTAGGAAATCCTATAAAATTCTTTTCATTAACCAGAACCTGTCCAAACGTTTTTGATTTATTAATCAATGTAATATGATTTATTGACAGAGAAGAGTTATGAGACAGAGAAGAATTTTTACTATATATTTACAGCGTTGCTCTATTGTTCAATCTTCTTCGGAAAGCATAAAATATCGAATCCTCGTAAATAAATTTTCGAAAACGAGAATAAACAACATTGGAAAAATCACGAGGCATTGCGCAAACTCCGAGAATCTCGGAGGGTGAGTATAAATCTCTCACGTACAAATTAGTATCAATTGCACGTGTAATTACAGACTGCGAAAACTCAATTACGGTGTCCCGTCGCGAACGGACAGGCCACGTACGACGTGGACTGACGCGCGCCGACCGTTTCTGGAGCACAAGTCAATCGAGCGTTATTGCGCGAGGAAACGTTGAATCCGGAACGCAATGCAGCACCTTTTCTTGATCGGTGAACCGAGAAAACATCGAGGACGTCGGCTGACCCGTGATCCACATCGCTTCGATCCCTATCTCGTTCGTAATGCTCTATCGAAATCGCTTACACGATATTTAAGTTTTGTATTCACAACAATGAACTTGTTTTCAATCGTTATCGATTTGGAAAGGACAAGGATAGTTTATATAATACGCAAAGAGCTATGATATGATTTGGAAAGAGGTCGAAATATTCGAAATTTAAACAAAAACTTATTTATTTCTTTTAAAGTAAACGTAGGACAAAATCATGATAAATGATTTTTCCATTTTCTTTTTTAATGTTTGGATATTAGTTATATTTATATATGGAAACTTTTAAAAAATATAGAATGATATAAAAATGTTAATTTGAAAAATTCAATAAAAAAGCTGTCGCTTATATTTATTATTAAAATTGATCAAATAGTATTTAATCGATCGAAGAAATTTTGATCTTCTTTTGAATTTTGCCAATAGAATAAAGAAAAAAAATAAATATTTTTGAAACATTTCAAAAGATTCGTATTAAATCAAAGGTACAAAATTGGCACTTGTTAGGGAATCGAACAGAAAATTTTTATTTTCTTGGTTTCCATTCACTTGAAAAAAAAAAAAAGAAAAAAAATATTCGTTCGTAAAATATGAAATAAAAAGTGTGTAAAATATTGCTGTGAATTGTAAACTCTTCTTTTCAACTCTTGACAACAAAAGTGCGAAGGATGAAAAATTCTTTAAATAAATATGATTGATATGACTGGAAGATTGAACGAAGCAAAAGTACAAAGTGTGGTATTTGTAAGATATCCGGTACTTATCCGGCTGCAATTTCATGGAACAGAAAGCTCGGTAGCCAATCAGGCAAAATCATAACCCGAAGAGTTTCGTGTCGAACGAAAAAAGAAGCAGATGTTCAAGTTTAATCGCGTGAAAAGATAATTGGCAAGAAACCGATGTTTTATGGGATCGTTATCAAAAGGGTTGTTACGATGTGTTCCGACTAGAACAGTTAAGCCACCGTCCCTGACCCACATCCTTCATGGCGTAAAATCGAGAGGGAATTAACTTCCAGGAAAATAATTGTTACAGAATCGGAAGAAACAAATTAGCCACTCGAAAACCCATTTTATCATTTTCATTCTCTGAGAATTTCTAAATTTTTACCGCATCAAAATTATTGATATTTAATTTTTTTTTTCAGAAATGATAAACTTTTAAGCAATTAATCAATTTACCTGTTGGGTAATTTAAATATTAAAAAATATATATATATATATATATATATATATATATATATATATAAAACGAACAAAGATATATTTATCCTTACGAAATTAGGAGATATTTCCTTCATATTTATCTGTGAAATTTTATTCAATCTTGTCGTGTCAGATTTACGATACACGTTTGATTTGCAATTCAAATGAAGCTTACTCCGATGTCAACCGAAACAACAATGTCTTTTGTTCATTCTTGCGATCCAACAATCTGGAAACGAGTTCCCTTACAGTCACGACAGTTTGCAACAGTTTCAGAAAAGGTGGAAGATTTATCGGGAAACAATTGAGAATCTTTCTCAACCTGTATCATAAATCAACCCGTGTTAATTCCATAATGACAAATAAGAGTGGAGAGATTGCTAACGAAATTGAATTGTACGTGACAAAAGGGCAGAGAGGCATAGTCTAGGCCTCGAAAATTGAAACAAAATCCTTTGCTCGACCTCGACACAGATATTCCTCGTTGTATAGAAGACTTATTGTTTTTATACATCATCGAATTCTTCCCCTTTCTTATCTATCTTCAAATAAAGACATTCCAATGAGATTCAATCCCACAGTCCTGTAATCAAAAAGAATATATAACAAGAACTAAACTAAATTAATTTCTAAATTTTAATACCACTGGATATAAATTTTTCCAAAATCATCTACTTCGACTTGAAATTAAATTTACACTCCAATTTTTAATTTCCATTATTTCTCAAAAACTCTCCCATCAACGACGTTTTGGATACAATACAGCTCGGTATCCAAAAATCCAGGATTATTCTCGTTGCTTCGAACCTCGCCCGCCCCACTCCAACAATTCAAAGAGAGGGGGCCCGAGGTGGGTAACAACAACGCATCTTCTCTCGAATCCATGACCCAGATACAGGCAGGCCGGCCGTTTTCTGTTCGGTGAAAACGCGATATTAATACGAGGAAGGATGTATCTTCTCTCCCTCCGGTGGTAAGCTCCCCTTATCACTTCTCATACATTAAAAACTTGGTGGACACACAAGCTGTGCCCACGCAAGCTCCACTTTGGACGGTACTGGGACAAGGTTGCCAGGGGTCCATAACTATCACGCGTTGACACACAAGAATGCGCGCTTCTTATCCACTCGTCTCTTCTCTCCTCGGCTGCCCCCCTCGCCGGCCACAGCAGAGAGCAACAGCGCTTACTCTACTCCGAAATCCCCTACTACCTTCTCACTCGAGGGTTCGCCCGCTGTCCCCCGCTCTAAAGGATCGCAGGAGGGCCCCCCAGGTTCGGGCTGATCCCCCTCTTCGTGACCCCGCTTCCCTCCCCTTCCCTCCTCCTCCGGTGCCCCCCCTGGTCACCACGCGCCTCTTCTGTCGGGAACGCGACGCCGTTTCGATCTTTGAATACCCCTGCGTCGTCACCGCGATGACCAGTCTTCGAATTACGGGCGAATCCCGCGCATAACGTCTCCGTGATTAAGGAGGAAAGTGCTATTTGCCTCGAGTCGCGTGGGATCATTTCGTGGAAACGAAGTCCAAGTGGAACACGTTTCGTGATTTCACGTTTTGGATCTTGCGAGTTCTTTTTTTTTTTTTTTTTTTTTTTTTTTGGGAAGAGGCTGGTTTCCCAAGAGGTTAAATCGGAGAGGTGTACCCAGGTGCGACCCTCCTCCTTTGGCGATCGCTGTCACGCGACTGAGGATCGAGGGTCTTTCGCGAGAGAAAAGTTGTAGTGATTCGACGACCGGTTAACTTTTCGTGGAAATACTTTCGTCCAGATGTCGGTGAGTAGTAATCCTTCTTTTTTATGCGTATAAAGATTTTAGATTTTCGACGATTTCTTCGCGACGAAGTATCAATTTGTTGGAGTTGAATCTTACGTTACGTTGTTTAGAATATTTTTATATATCCAAGAGACGTGTATATCATAAATTTAGAATATTATTATTATATTTTTTTAAAAAAAGTTTCTCAATTTAATTTAGAATAATTTTGGAGGTATATGTAAATCTTGAAAAAACAATCTTGAAAAAAGACTCTTTCCTTCATTGACACTGATCGAAGGAAATACAGCTAGGTCAATCACTCGTCGAGAAGCGCCTTACGCGTCCGTGACACTTACTTACTCGGAAACAATGCCAGTCACGTAACATCGCTGCGTTGATTGACATTGCCGTGGATTCGTTACGTGGCATCAGTTTTCTCAGATAGTCATACGAAAAAAAAAAGAAATAATAAATAAATAAAATAAAAAGAAACAAATACAGCTGTCGATAAATTGTATAATCCGCTGGAACGAAAACGAAAGTGAAATTTTTCTCACATCGAGTTTCACGTATGATTAATTAAGAGAATACGAACGAATTTGTAAAATCCTGACAAATCACATTTCGCGTATCATTGTCCAGAATTAAAAAAAAGAGAGAGAGAGAAAAAAAAGAAGAAAAAAAAAATAAAGAAACTGAATTCCACTCGATGAAGGTTTATAAATTATCAGAATTGCGAAATGCAAAATCTCAGATCTCTTAATCGTCTCGGTCGTGAATTTTTTTTCGGCAATTTCGCTTAATTCTATGGTTACCGTCTTGCACACCGTCGGCACGCCGTCGAGCGTGAAAGTCAGACCATTAACGCGCTGTTTCACTAACCGGCGCGGCTGACAAGGGAATACGGACCCGTGCTAGTCGTACGTATTATCACAAGTGTCAGTAGTAGACGTGAGAGTCGATGCGGACCAACGATAAGCTATTGAAATTTCACGAATGTTAGCTTGCCGAGCCATTGAGCGGATAATTGAACTGGATATATAATGGTGGTCATCGGAGCCGTCATGGTTCGATGCACGGGGGCAGCGGAACGAGTCAACAATGGGGCGGCCTACGGATGATATGTTCGAAAAAAATCTCGTTCGAACGGAATTAAAAATAAAAATACCGTTGAAAATATTGTACAATAATATTTTTAACGATATTATTATATTGTAAATTTTTAAAATTCGAACTTAATGCTTCCACACTCTTGTCGTCGCATTGTTGCAAACAGGAAAACGAAGTTAGAGCGTGGGGCACGGCGAAGTGGAAGGCATTCAGAAACCGTTGCGCGTGCGAGACCGATCGGCGTACACGTAAGGCCGCATATTATGCGTAACCTTCTCCCGACTTCGGATAAGTCAATTCACTTTCGGAAGTGGCTTGCATTATGAAAGTGACTGTGGAAAAGTCGCGTGCACGCTTCGTTGACTCTGGTAACTGCCACAGCTTCGCCAAGCCATTCCAATTCGCCGCGGGATATCGGTCGTGAAGCATTGCGCCTCGAATTTTTCGAAAATACCACGCTATCTCGCCCATCGCACTTCCTTTTAATATATACCGTGAAAATGAAATGTAAGATTAAATAAATGGAAATGTAGGTCGTATAATCGGGATCTTTGAACTTTAATGATATTCTAATTCGTAATATTTTAAAATATTTTAGCGAGTATTCAACTTACATTTGTCAGACTCGAATTCTCCAAGATACAAATATTTAATCTTCAACGATTAATTCCATTTTAAAGCAAACGATGAAAAAAATCTCTTCGACATAAAATATTCCAAGTTGGATTGGATTCATCGTTATTCGTTATTCGTCTTCCATGTGCATCCTTCGTGGTTCGATCACATTCGTTACTTTCGTGGTTACCCAACCACGTGGACAGATACCATTAGATACAAATCTAAAACGTATTAATTCAACGGTATATCAAACCGTTGGAGGAGCAATGGAATGGAAATGGAATTCAGCCTTGGCATCAGCAGCGTGGTACCCTTCCATTTTCAGACCAGTCCAACAACTGTCGCAACTATGTTTCCCGCGGTTCCGAGCTCCCCTCGGTTATATTCTAATCGCTTTCCTTGAATAGAGAAATAATAACGCGGCGGTATATATCACGGTTCGTTAGAGCGATTTATCACCGTGACGATGGAGAATAGAAAAGACCCCAAGAAAATAAAATCGGCGATAAAAGGAAGGCAGATTATTGTTGTTCGAAGAGGAAGCCATCGGGGACAATGGGGATTTCTTTCCGCGAAAGGATGACGGCCATTAAGACCGTCTTAAGGCTCGATGATAAATTTCTTTATGGATCGTAACGAAAGTGGCCGATTGGGAACTCGATCCCCTGTTTAACGAACTCGATCGAGATTTACGTGGTTACGTGGGGGAGGGAGGGAGGGGAAATTATATGCGCACGTGATGCAAATCGGTGGCAACGTTTCAAAGCCGCGACAGGCGCGATTTTTTTAATATGTCCCCGCGCACGATCTACATATTCAAATTCCTTTTAGTCCAGCAATGACGCGGATTGTGCCATTGCTTGCCACGGAACATATTGTATAACGAAAAATATTATTATCTTACCGAGATAAGGAACCAACACTATTTTAATAAATATTTGTTTTATATATATATATATATATATATATATATATATATATATGTATGTATGTAAAGATGGATGGAAGATAAAATTTTTATAAATAGTATTAAATAAAAGAAATCTATCTTTATTATTCGAATATCGTAATGTTTATTATATTTTTGTATTATGTAAATTACACGTAAATGCATAAATATTCACAGTCTATTTATCCCGTAGAGAAAATATGCTGATGTTTTAATAACGCGTATAATTTTACATTTTGCAATAAAATGATAGTACTTGTGATGTTCAATGTTTCTCGAGACTAATGCATGCTATATTCAAATGTCAATTATATTTTATATTACGTTATACAAATTTAACTTATTTATTGTATGTTAAGAATGAACGAATCGAAATAAATAACACAGACGGAGCATCGATCAGACATTTGTTATTTGACAATGAAAAGATTCTTTTTTTTCTTTTTTTCACGAATTTTCGTGTGCTGAATTTGAATCTGGATGTAAAAATTAGACTTAAGTTTAATATAAAAATATAAATATAATTTTTTTCTTATTAAAACTATTTTATTAAATAAAAGTACTGATTAATTATACAATATTTGTAAATTTGAATATATTGCATTAATTTCTAAAAACACTAAAAACCATAAAATTTCATATTATCATTTTGACGAGATCATTTAGAATTTAACTGTCTAAATAAATTAATTTAATAATTACAATTTAATAATCTCATTGTTGCTTGATTCCATTCTTTAAACTATCGTCAAATAATGATATAAAAATGAATTGAAGAAATATTTTCATAAAATTTAATCAATAACCAGTTCGAACAAAATGTAAAGCATGGAAAGATTAATATAATTCATGCAAAGGCACATACCATATAGATCAAGTGTCACGACATGGAACACAGATTCTATATATTGCAAAAAAAAAAAAAGAAAAAAAAAATCAAGAAAAAGAAATTTCGACACACCGGATCGGAGCACCGTCCTCCAAGCGATTAACCCGAGAGTTTCGTGAGAAGATGAGTTCTGAACGAATGAATTAACGATGAATAGCGGACAAATTGAAACGTAGGCGTTGAAGATTTCACGCGACACGGTTAACGAAATCCATTCGTCGAGATCGATTTTTTTTTTAATGGCGAAGCGAAAATCTTAATGTAACTTCGATGTTTCCATCGTGTTGCAAGTTGCATAATAATTTCACCAAAAATGCAATGCTCGCGTTTACGAGGAGATATCCGATCCATCCGATTTCGATTCATCGAATTTATTTTATTAACGAGCTTAAATTCCTCCAGATGTTTGACAAATCGCACGAATTTAAAGAGGTGGTTGCCTCTCTCTTAATCCTCTTGGCACGATGATGTTAAAACCCGGATATTCTCGATAATTTTTATGTAACTCAAGAATTTTAAGAGCTTAAGATGGAAAAACATCAATCTCCATATTTTTAAAGAACAATGTGTTCAATGTAAAATTACAAGAGAAACAACGAGGCTTTGTTTAAATATTTCCAGGGATCACGTTTCGTTAATCTTTGCGTCAATATCGAGGTTCTTGGATTTTTCTTTTTTTCAAGAAGAGATTTAAAACTTTTTAGCTTCTTGAAAGTTTATTAAAACACAGTTGAGTTATCCAAGTTTGGAATTTTATTACGAAAAAATTGATATGATGGATAAATATATAGTAAATTAATTATGTGATAAATTTAGCTGTCGATTATATTATCTCCTTATCGAATTTGATATCCTTGAAATATTTTATAAAAGCAAATTTTGAACAATTTTTTTCCTTGCACATAAGTATGACTTTTTTTCCAATTATTTCCAAAAAATTTATATGTACAACAGTGTAGTTAATAGTATGCAGCTGTTGTTCTTATAAAATTTTTAGATTCTAATATACTGAAAAGTTAAGAAATATAAATATACTAATCGAAGTATAAAAAGAATGATTAATCTGTTTCTTAATTTTTGTCAATAAATGCATACAGCGAGATTAATAGATAATATTAAAAAGTTAAGTATCATTATGAGTTCGATCATTATAATTCCAATCACGGAAGAGTGGCTTTACATTTTATTTTATCTTCCAAAGCCGAGAAATTCTTCGCAGAATATTTCAAAGTCATTAGAAATCAACGAGAAGAAGCTAATTAAATTAATCAATTATTTTTATACGTTTAAAAATTAAAAATTTTAGAACATCATGCTATTTAACAGCATTTAAGCTTTCATAACTTTGAATCATTGAATCGCATTTCGCTCTTCGTATCTCCTCAAATTTACAATTTACAAGTATCAAAACGAAGTATCGTAAAGAAAGAAAAAAAAGAAAGAATCGTGTAAAATTTCGCAACGATCTCCTTCTTTGCGAAACGAGTTAAAACACGGAGAGACCATGTTTCGATCAGAAGAATCACCGTAAAAATCGTTCCTCTCTCGTTGACAGGCAAAGCGTGCCCGATGTATTTTTAGAAGAACCGCGAAGAAGGACGAAAAAGAGAGAGAGAGAAAGAAAAAAAAGAAAGAAAAAGGGTACAAGCGCCAGAAGAACTCGAGTGGCGCTTCTTACGAAAGCCAAACAACAAACGAGGCGATAATTAATCATAAGCGAGCTGGTTCTCTCTCCTGCATTAAAAAAAAAAAAAAAAAGAAGAAGAAAAAATCGTTTGTATTTACGCGATTACCGTTTTATCACATTCCCGCGCGTGAACAGTGCGCTCCGAGAAGGGGGCTCCTCGGTCCTCGCGGCCGCGCCGTGTGCTTATTTCCATCGTCTCTTCTGTCGTTGAGCAACCATTTTATGCGATACACCGTATAAATACCTGTGTTACTTCTTAATGAGGCAATAAAGTCACTTAATCATTAGAGGTATCGATGCGGGCCCGTATCGTACCTCGCTTCGAAAACGCGGCGCGCGATTTATTCAGCTCGAAACCAACTCGTGGATATATATATATATTTAAAGCGTGCTCGTTTCGTCGAAACGAAGCCCATCGGACGAATTTTTCCCTCCCCGCCTCTTTTCGTCTCGCTTCGAGTCTCTCTCCTCCTCTCCCCTCCTTTATCCAACGGCACAGCGGCGAGCTTCTGTCGTCGGTTCGGCCACGAATCGTATCACGAATTCACGGCATAATAAAAAGTCACGATTCCAAAGCGTTGCTCGCCCACGGTTTGTGCCTTGTTTATTTGGCCAGATGCCACGGCCAGATTATCCAGTCGCGTTGCACTTGGCGACTTTTAATGTTGGTCAAGCCGGCCTCGCACGGTTACAGATCGATTAGAACACGTGAATGAAGCAATCGATTCGTTTTTTTTTTTTTCTCTTTTTTTCACGAGAAGGATCTTCGAACGACTCCATTATATTCACGGAGAATTTTTTTTTTTCTGGGATTGGAAATATTTTTGGAACATTGTTATACATGTTGCGATAAGAAACGATAATCTGTAATATATAAAAGTATTGTTAATATTGTTGTCATTTTTCGAATAAAATAAAAATATTCTTTTTTTCCCCTCGTACGAGATATCTTTGTACTTTTACAAGGCAAACAAGAGAAAAAAAAGCAAAGAGTAGGAAGTGCACTTGCGTGGGCGGCCGCATTTCCGGTGACTGGTTGCAGTTGCATCTCAATGAATTCGATTCGTAACGCGGCCATCGATTTCGAGGCGAGACAAGCGTGCGAAACGACAATAGGGAAGCGAGCAGTGCCAAAGCAAATGTTTCCCCGAGATTTATCGAACGATTAGCCGAGTGTCGGCCCGTAATTGGTGAAAGAAAAAGCAATCTCGTTCTCTGTGTTAGAAAAACTGGGCGTCCCGACACGCGTGCACGTGGGTGGTCACGGTTGTCGTACTCGAACGCAGAGTAGGCGGTAAAACTAACAGTACACTTATGGCTGGAATCGGTCGATTTATTTCTTCGTTAACTCGTTGAACCATATTTTAAAATTATTATAGAAACATCTTCCAATTCCTTTATATTCTTTGGAATTTTAACTTTAAAAATAAATAAATCTGATGGATAAATTTCGCCGATCAAAATCTTCTTCTTTTTCGAGAAACAATCGATTTTTAAACGAACCTATATCGCAAGACATCTTGCGAAATTTCAATATTTTCCAATCATAATTACAATCGCTGTTATTATTCACTACAAGAGTAAAACAAACTTTGCGTTAAGCAATCCTCCTAAGCGCGTGCGCCTTAGAACATTATTCAAAAACTAATTGTAATCCCGGTAGATTCTCGCAATTACCGTCGCTCATTTTTCCATTTCACCTGTCCGGACGCCCACGCGTGACGCGTGTCTTCTCGCAAACGCTGACGATAACAGCGATTTTGTCGGACGAAGATGAAACGGCAGGCGTTCACATTAACCCTTGTAAAAGTTGCCTCGACGATCGCCACGTTCGTTGATCGCGAATTTATCGAATTTTTACGATCGGCATAAAAATCGCAGGATGCCTCGAACGACTTTCGCGAAGAAACCGCACGATTGAGCAACGTTTAACGAGGCGGCGCAGATTAGGAGACGAATGCAAATCAGCGAGATAATAATAAAAGGCTGTTCCAGCGAGATACGAAGTGTAACAGGCCAATTAATGGGCGACTGGTTTAGTTCATTCCGTCTCCGTTTCTCCCGTTGCTCCACGGATGGAAACAACGTGCGGTTTCGCAACGATTTCGAGGAGAGGGGGAGGAGATACACGCGCCGATCCTATCTTCCACCGGTTTGTCTTCGCTCGATACTCGATTTGCGGAATACAACTCGATGTGTTGACCAAAAGTTGTGCGAAGCTTTTATTTTAGGGAATACTATTTATTCTTTGTTACCCAATTCCTATGAATTATGGGTTTGTAATATTGGCGATAAATGCAGTGATACGAACAGGCATTAGTTTCACTTAAATTGCGAAATCGGTGGCCTAATGTTGTCAGATCGTGCCATAAATTTACTTTAATGGATTGTTAAATGGCCAACTTTGAATAAACGCTTTATCATTGAATATCAAAAGGCAAAAATTTCACCGTACAACTTTCTTCGATTGTTTGATCCAGAATTTTCTAAATCTTCATCTTACTCGCGATTCTTGTGGATGTTATTTTATTCGTGGAAAGAAAATTGCAATTATTTATACTCCAAAAAAATCCACGTTGATTATTATATACTTCTCTTTTCTAATTTGTTTAAATTTTTATTACCGGAGAATCTAGAAAAATAATTGTACAAGAATTACTCAGTTTCCGAAAATTTATTTAACCCAAGAAATCCCACTCGGATTATCTCGACTCATTATCCTTGCCATGCTCGAGCTCTCGTCTCGAGTGTTCGTCGAAAGGTCGAAAGCATCGACATCGTCGTTGATGGCAAAATACGGCTGGCTCTCCTGCCACTTTTACATCGCTTTTACCTTTCTTCTTCTTCTTCTTCTCGTTCCAAGTCCTCCGGGCACCGCGCGCAAATACTCGCCACGCACGATCTATCCAGCGTGGAGGAACGCTTTCCACCAACGCTTATTTTTCAGACAATCGCTTTGTTCTTGTTACGACGTCGCGCAAGACGCATTGTGTCGCGCAATCTTGGCTAGAGACGCAGTATCTCTCTCGGGTCATTATGATCCCACGTCAGTTTTCGCTGATTAAACCGGAGAGTTAAGGAGTCGGCGATGCGCCTGTCTTGCGAACACCGTTCCATTGCATTCGAGAACACGTTATCTAGGTGTTCCACGCCTGCCAACGGCATTACAGGGCGTGTAAAGGGCAGGCGAAAACGATGCATTCCTTCGCGTTCACGTACGATTTTTGGCAATATATATCTTCGGTATAGATTCATCGTGAAAGACGATTCCTTTTTTTTTTTTTTTTTTTTTAATTGGTCGAGCTCCAGGGAGAAAGTTTTTATGGGATTCTGCGTGGACGCGCGCGCGCGCGCCTACCATTCTCGAAAGATTTGACATCGATGACAAAATTGACAGATGGACGTTTGAAGAACTTTCGACTTTCTTTTTGATCGGTTACCAAAATATCGATTACTAAACACAACCAAGTGGAGACCGAAATAAATATTTCATATCGTTGAAGATATACGAAAGAAAAAAAAAAAAATACAAAATTCTCATAATTGCTCAAAATAATAGTTCAAAGTGAATTTTTTCTTTCCAAAATTATACCGATCCAATAATTCAAATATCGAATCTTACAAAAATAATCGTGTCCAATATGACTTCAAGTTGTAAAATCGATTCGATCGAACCAGATCCCTAATCCCAGAGTAAAGTGTTCCGTCCACGCAACAGCGCAATAATACCATCCTGCGCGGAGGTCACAGAGAAGATAAGATGGTTATTCACCGTGATCCTCTGTAACCTTTCGTCGCGGATAAGTGGGATGCTCACGAATGGGAACCCTCTCGACGCATTATTGTGAATCGTCGCGGCAATGAGCGGCCACCGTGGCCGTTATGCAACCCAGCACGAGCTCGCCTCGAGTAAGGTCTACGACCAAGGTACGTAATCCCGGGATGGGCAACAGCGAAGCCTTCGACGGTATGCCACCGCGTTGTCCCCTCCTCCCCGTCTCTCTGCCCGGCCTTCGTTCATCCTCCTGCCCTTTCTCTCTCTCTCTCTCTCTCTTTCTCTCTCTTTTTAACAGGCATCTGCTGTCTCGTCTCGCATCTGCGGTTTTCCAGAGGACGATGACGGATTGGACGTACGATAAAGTAAACTTTTCCAATTCTGAGACTTGGGAGAGGAATAACGGTGGCTGAAGACGATCTTGGCGAGCAACGTTCTGCGTGTAATCTTGGATGGTTGGATCTTGAAGAATGGGGAGTGGATTGTGTGTGTGTGCGTGTGATATAATATATGTGCGAACAGGTTTATCAGGTTTGGAGATGTGTATAAAATTAGAAATTAATATTCTACGTATCTTTGAAGTTTAAAGAAAAAAAAAAAAAAAAGAGAGAGAAAAAGAAGAAGGATAAAGTGTTAGTCAGTGATGATGATTAGAATATATCCTTGATGATGGATAATGAATTTCTGAAACTTTATTTTCGAAATTTCGAGAGGTTGGGTTAGGAAAGGAGAAAACAAAGTGTCTGATTGAGATCTAAAAATGTAGATACATAACTGTGTCTTAGATTCTTGATTTCAAATCATTGATTCGATAATTATCTACGGATTTAATGATATTTCGTCGACAAAACACGAATAGAAATTTAAATATACTATGATATAGCTTTTCTGATGAAGTCTATTTTTATTACAGCTAACATTTTATCTATAATCTATTTTTATGATGGATAGATTTTTGTATATCTTTAAAGTGTTAAAATAAATGAAAAAGATAGAAGAAAAAGCAAAGCAAAGTATTCGATTAGAATATAAATTGACGATGAATTTAATTCAAGATATTTTTAAGCATCGAATTTCCAAATTTTATTTTTGTTCAACTTTCTGAATAAATCTAAATAACAGCCTCGATTTGCCAAGAAAGAGAACACGAGATGCTTCTCAAATAATCTTTTTATTCTCTGCATAGCAGAGAATTGAATTAAAGCAGAATGTATTTTTAAAAAGAGAACTTAAAATTGCATTAAAAAATACCAAAACTAACCAATTGTACAAGAAAATACTGCAAAGATAAATTCTTCAAATCAGACGTAACTCAAGACTCCATCATCAAGAATCTTCCTTTTTTTTTTCTCACAATAATAGTCAACTGAAGAATCAAGAATCCACTTTTCTCATGTTTATTATTTAACAAATACCAGGCGAGGTCGCAATCATAAATGCAGATTACAATAAAGAATCTTATATGAATTGAATAGCTAATTCAAATAGAATCTCTTAACGTAACTTGATTACGGAAGAATATTCTTCATTATACACAATCAACAGGAAGAATTGATGTGTATAATATAATCTATTCCTGTTTAAATATTTCTTACATGGATGGATAAAATAATTATTGAATTTATTTATTTGTTTTCAATTTGAAAAAAAGAAAAAATGAGAAAAATGAGAAATCATGATATCGTTCGCAACACTGACACAAAAATGCTCTAAAACGAAATGGTCCTGGAATAATGCAAATGAAAATGTGAAAAAAAATCCAGGTTCACGTGTTTAAAACAAATAGGATATGTCACATCAGAAATTGGAATACAATTCTCGAAACATCAATATTCGTCGTAAAAACGTTAATTAACAAGACGATTAACGAGAATTGGACGAAATTGTTGGATTAAATTATCCCTTGCATTTGGAATAAATTGTGAGCTTTTATTTAAGTATTTTATTTACACAAATTTCGTTCCAAAAAAAGAAAAAAAAAAAAGAATAATAATTCGCGGCCTTATTAAAACGGTCTCCAATTTCTTACCGATGACACACAATTTACGACGACGTTTAATACTTGAGCAAGCAATAACTACGAATCGATCCGTTCCGAGTTCTTCAACTTGTCACTACAGCACGACTATAAACCTACAGTTAACACCAAACTCGAGTAGAGAAATAAGGGAAAAATACGAGGATTAAAGGTGCACACGTCAATTTTACGGTTTTGCGAGGTCAATGGGTAATTTCTCGGTGACTGTTTATACAGTACCTGTCATAAATTTTGAAATTGCCGACATATTTTTCCACGATGTGGAAAAATTTGATAAGAAGAACGTCGGATAAGACGCTTCTGGTTGAGAAAAATTTTTAAAAATTATTTCGAGTATCAATTTCGAGCCAATGATGATAAAAATCAATAGAAAATTTGTTGTATAAACGAGGGAATAATTTCAAAAAAATACTTTTTCGATACACTTGACAACTGAAGAGAAACGAGATTCCAAAACTTTTGGCCGATAGTGTACCGCGCAACGATGACGCGCTCTTTCCGTTCACCAAGGAAAAGGCGGGTGATTTCGAACGAATACTTCCTCGAATGTTAAGCACGCCCAACGCTCAAACCAGTATTGAATAGCACGATAAACAAACAACGAGCTCTCATAAAAGAACGATATTCGCGGACGAATATGATTTAAGTTGAGCCAGAGAGCCATCATTAGCAACGTTAATCGAGGTTTCTTCTACCGTAAGGAGCATCGTGTTAAAATAAACGACGATATATTCTTTCTGCTTTCTGGAAAACAACCAAGTAACAATATCGTGTTAATTTATCTTGTCTTTGTCTTCGCGACGAACACTGTTACTTTTATTTAACGAGAAATAAGCACACTGTCCAATGATGGAACGTTTAAAATATCAATTTAAAATAAAATAAGATAGAGAAACTTTAATCATCTCGATATAATTTTGAAATAGATGAGACTAGAGGATTGTCAAATTTCTTTTCAAGCTACAAACAAATTTAACTATAATTTTCTCATATTTTTTCCTATTGTATTGCATCATGTGGAGATTTGTCCGAAAAAATATTGAAATCATAAATTAAAAAAATAATCTTTCTGAAAAATTGATTAACGTACGTGGATCGTGGAGATTTTTTTATCCTCTTGGAGTGCAGATCATCGATTTTTTTCCTTTCCTTTTTCAGGAAATATGAAAAAGAGTATATCTGACATTTCTTTTGCAAACAAATTTTCATAATATACATTATTATGAATTTCTTTTGCATTAAAAATCTGTTTCTAATCTTGTTGACTGTTTTTCTAATCTTCTTTTTTCCCCAATTTTATAAAATTGATAAAAATCTTTATCCAAAATCTCCCTGCGAATTAAGAATTCTGAATTAGATAACACAAATGGCTCGTAATATGTGATAAATCATTGGAAAAGAAACAATTTTGCAAGAAGTGAATAGAATTGTATAGGATGTAGAGAGCAAAACGTAGCCAACCAAAAGTATGGGCCACTTTTCGACGATTAACCTGGTTCCAAAGTGGCGTCCTTGCCCCTGGGGGCAAATGGCAAACGATTATTGCCGCGACAATAAAGGCCGGTCACGCGTGTCTCTCCAACTCAATTAACAATCAGAAACGATTTCTATTACGAGCTTTTTCCCTATTAAAACGCCTACACGGATTAAATAAACATTCACAAGAGGTAATTTTGACACTTTAAATGGTCACCAAGATGTCGACAATTTGGATTTGTATGATCGTAAAAGTGTAATACGTGCGTCGTTTATGGAACGTTGAATCGCTTTAATCGGAATAATAGAGAGATATATTAAAGCTGAATTGCTCTGGTTTCTCTTTTTTTTGACCATAAAGAAACAAAAGATCTTAATCCCGAAGGTTAACCTCGTAAGAAGCTTCTTTGAGTATGGGACTCGCATGGTTTACGATTCGAAAATTGTTGTGTGCATTAACATTTAAACGCACGTAATACGTTTTCTGGAAAGGAAAATCGTGTTCTGAAAATGGCGATACACTTTTCAATAATTAATTCCTCTAACAAATGCGGAGCACAATCTTTTGACACATTGTTCTTCATTTTATTAAGATTATTCCTGAAAAGTGAAATACTCGTAAAGTATAGTATAGTTTCTGTTATTTTTATTACCCTAGGGTATTGCGTAGAGAACTTTCTTGAAGTGATGACTGGAAAAACTTGTTTCTCTGGTTGTGTCATTTTTGCCATCACACTGTGTGACATCATAAATCTTTGAAATCATTTCTGAAAATTTGACTTCATCTCGAGATGTATGCATAAACGAAATACTCCTCTCGAAATTAAATTTGACTTTATTCAAACCTCTCAATCTTTAAATGAGTCAAAATCCTTAGAAAATTCTTATTTTTAATATGAGATCGATTATTCGTGCATTCGTTCATCTCCAATTCTGGATTTTCTGACGAAGATCAAATTCTCACGAATTCCTTTCTCTCTATCTTCTTCCACGAATCATATATATCTCGATTAAAAAGCAATTCAACTCGAATCGAGGTGGCGTATTTACAAGAGGGTGATAAGGGGCCGAAAATCCATCTGAAGATCATCGACATCTCCCGAGCGAAGTTTCGAGAATGCGTGGAACGCAATTGATCCAGATCGGGTACCAAGGTCGGCCATTACTGCTCGCCGATCGTTTAGTACTTTTCCTGATCTTGTATTTTCAGATTAAGGCCGTGCAATGAGTTATGGCTGCGTAAGCGGCGCATATAATTGATTTAAAGCAATGCCGGGGCTCGTTCGATGAGCGCTTTCCTGGCTGGAATATGAAGATTGAAGAGAGTGAGAGAGAGAGCATTAAATGACGAGTCAATTAAATAATGTCCGAAGGCGAGAATAGTAAGGACTTCGTATCAATCAGATAATTGAAACGCGGTAGCAGGTAGAACGGTTGCAGTTGATGCATTCAGTCGTGCTGGAAGATTCGATTAAAGAAGGACTACAATTAGATCCGTTCCTCTACTGGTTTCGATGCAGATTCGATTACACCGTGGCTGCAAGTTTGTGAATTCAATTCCAGTTGGTCCCATTTCATTCAGTTACATGTTGCTACTTCTAAATTCCTGTACGACGATCCTCTTGCGAGTGAAATTTGATGATGTTTTGCGTAACAAGTAAGCCTGATTAGCTTAATAATTGGAAAATAATTGTACAAGTTCGTGTAACAGACAAGTGACTATGATTACTATGAACAATTTGCAAAAATCTCTCAACCCATAAATCTTACTAATTATATAGCTCATATATGAATAGCTCAAACTATCCGTTTATAAATTTCATTTCACTCATTCTAAACTAAAATATTCTGTCTTCTTTCTCTTTTTCCCATTTTTGAATCTGACATTGTTATTTATTATCTTCTTTTTATAATGTATACCATATTATAAATTTCATCTTCTCTAAATCTTGAAGAATATCTTGTTCTCATTTTTACACAAATAATAAAAAATAGCATTCAGATATCCAATATACAGTACTCAAACTCAAAATATATCCTCTCCTTCTCTGTTATTTTTAAAACAAATATCAAAATGTTATAGATTATGAGATACGATGTTAATAAATTTTATTATATAAGAGTAACAAGCTCGATTACAATATTCAATTTGCAAAAATCTTTCAACCTACAAATCTTACTAATTATTAAGTACTTATATAAGAGAGCCCAAATATAAAAGAATAGCTCAAATTAACCGTATCATTTATAAATTTCATCTCACTCGTCCTAAATATCTGTCCTCTCTCTCTTCCTCCCATTTTTACAAAAAATAATTACCAAAATCACATCCATCCATCTCTGACACTGCTATTTACTTCTCTTCCTTTTATAACGTATCCATTCATAAATTTCATCTCCTCGTTTTCATTCTTACACAAACAATTATTTACTCTCTCTTACTTCTAAAACAAACAGCCAGTGTGACACACTTCTTCTCTTACTAAATCTGTCCCAAATATAATCTGGGTATCGTTATTTATAAAACGGATTTATTACAATTTTCAAAGCGGCAGGGGAAACCACTTCTTTGTGCTCCACCTGTTGTGCGCATTGCATCCGTTATCCGTGTTTCTCGGAGGTGTTGGGATCGGGAGGTGCATTTACCTTCGTCCTCGAAGAGGAGGCTCTCGCCTCCCTCCCTCCTTCCCCCCGTACGGGGCTGGTCTCGCCCGGTTCTCCTTTGTTTAGCGGCCGGGCTCGAGGGAACACGGAGCGCTCAACCGTGTGTGCCGTTTGTATCCGCTCTCACGACGGGGGAATACCGGGCAAAAAAGCCTTGCCCTTGCACGCGTTTGTAACCGCGAAAAATGTGCATTCCGGTCGGCTTGGAATTCACGATCCAACCTGTGTGCCAAGGACCGATGGCAGAAGCTGAATTAATTATACCGAAAAGGGAGGAAGGAAGGGAGAGGAAGGGGGAGAGAGGGACGAGAACGCACGCGATTTCGCGTTTCGCGATCGTGGGCGAGTCTCTTCTTCTTCTTGATCCCGGCTCTTTCCACCTACGGAGAAGCCTCTTCGATTCAAGGCCGCGCGGGCACTGGTAGACTACTCGTGGAATCGATTCTCGCTTTTCATGCGTTTCTTGTATTATCACAAGAGGAAGGGGTGATCTTTCTTTGAATTGCAATGTAATGTCAAAGCTGGTATCTTGAAAACCCTTCCAGAGTTACGTTTCTTCATCGAAGATGTTGTTATATTATTACTTAACTTTCCATCTTTATTGTGTTAACCTTGCGATTTTGATATATGCATTGAATAAAACAATAATATATAAGAATTTTCATAAATGCGTATATAACCGGTTAAGGGATTAACACGTTGGAAATTGGATATTGAAAAATATATAAAATATTCTTTCAATGAGTTAATAAGAAACGAAACTCGAAATATAGTTCTTATATTTCCTCGTTCAAATGATTTTCCTTAAATAGTCGCATCCATGACTAAAGTCATTAACAGAATAACGTAAGTGTAATTTTAAAATTTCTCATTAATTCGAATTATATCATATTTATTCCGTTCAAAATAAGGAATAATTTGTAGATAAAGTTGAAATATATATATAGATTTTAATAACGATATATATCTCAACATTCATCCATATGTATAACGATATAAAATTAAAATTTCACTCATTTCCAAGGAAATAACCGTAACCATCACGGTGGTCTAAAATTTTTATCTGACGCGGTAAGCAAGGATCCGTCGTTGGACATCGAACAGGCCGTTTCTTCGGCTTGTAAATCGAGCATCGCACGAGTAAAGTTCCGTGTCGACTGGCACGTTGAACATATCCGAACGACAGGCGTGTCGTAGGCGTATGAAAAATGATCCCGTGGAATATACAAACTCGTCCGCGCTATCGATCGCTATTTTCCCGAGGAGCTTACGTCAGGTGCCTCTTCAATTCGCCATTTTTCTCCCCGTTTTTCCCGTCTTCGACGAATGCAGTCTCATTTCCTTATTACATTACACCGTATACGCGCAGTTGCAGTGTTTAACACGCCTAATCATCGTCCATCGAAACCGCAACGGCCTTCGAGGCTGGTGTAGAATCGCGATATATTCGCGACACACGAAAGGACACGGAACAACACTGCTATTGCATCCGTATTCCATTCCTTACTTACGGCAAAGTAAAAACTTATTGTCAGACCCTGACGAGAGTTGGAAAAAATAAAAATTATAAGCAGGCTCCCCGATGTTTATTATCATTCCATTTCCAGGGAATTGTTGAACTTGTTGCGCACGTATGCTTGGAATTTAAGCGAGGATTAAGATAAAGGATGTATGGGATCAAGGATGTTTATATCGGAATGGAAAAATAATTGAAATTGAGTTAATTAGTACAATGAGATAATAGCGATTCAGGATACGCGTACAAATTTTTTGTTATTTTCATTTTCAGATTACCACGAAAGTTTCAAAATAACATTGTCTTCAAATGTACGATTATCTTCTAATTAATAATAGTCTTCTTGAAAACTATTTACCCAAACTCGTTAAACATTTTTCAAACGAACGTCAATGTTAGTCAATTAAGCAACATTTTAAAATAGATATGCAAATTTAAATTCATCAAATACTTTTCAAACAACTGTCAATGTTAGTCAATTGAGTAACATTTTAAAATAGATATACAAATCTTTTATTAAATATTTTAATTTTGAGATTGGGATTATCAGGAAATTCTCAGAATAATATTGTTTTCAACTTCTTTGGTTAATAATAGTTTTCTTGATTGGAAAACTATTTACCCAAACTCATCAAATATTTTTCAAACGAATTAAGCATCATTTTAAAATAGATGTACAATCTTTTATTATTTTAATTTTGAGATTATCAGGAAATTCTCAGAACAATATTGTTTTCAACTTCTTTGGTTAATAATAGTTTTCTTGATTGGAAAACTATTTACTCAAACTCATCAAATATTTTTTAAGCAACATTTTAAAATAGACGTACAAATTTTGTATTGTTTTAATTTTGAGGATTATCAGGAAATTCTCAGAACAATATTGTTTTCAAATATGAGATCGGTTACCTTCGACAACTTCTTCGGTTAATAATAGTTTTCTTGATTGGAAAACTATTTATCCAAACTGATCAAATATTTTTCAAACGACCGTCAATGTTAGTCAATTAAGCAACGTTCATTCGCGAGGCAAACTGTTCATACTACCTACACAGATCTTCACTGGGTGGCTTTAACGATTTTCCGCCGAGTTTCATCGCGTTTAACAACGCCCACGCCTCGCTCACAAAGAAGGAATCGCTCTGAAATTATCATTATCCGTCGTCCTTCGCTCTAAACGAGGAAGAACGCGAACGTAATCGCGCATAAATTTGAGAGGGAATTACCTGGTCGCGTCATCGACGTTCATCGAATCATCTTCCACCAACGATCCGCGACCGAAGCCGCACTTGTGAATAAAAATCCTGCCTTTCTTTTTTTTTTTTCGTGGAAAAATCTACTCAATAATTTAAATGCATCGATCAAAATTGCCCCTTCACTTCTTCTTCTTCTTCTTCTATCATCGATGACAAACGACCTTAAAGGTTTCGCTTGCAATTTCTCGCCATGTTTCCATCGTGTTTTCAAGATCACCGTTGACGAGCCTAAGGGTGACGGAAGTCAATCGAAGAAGCGTAATTGCTCTCCTCGTTAATCCCCGTCCAGAGGATCGAGGCTTCGATACACTCGTTAGCGGATCGATTCGTTGGAAGAGCGATTAATTGCGTCGGGGATCGGCTCGATTCGACGCGCCGTCGCGTCGATTCAGGGACGCGTCATTGTGCGATCGTTAAGTATATAAGGTTTAACGGAACGTAATTAGATCGCTACGATATCGATCGAGGATGTCGCAGAGCGCGAAACTTTGACGAGCAATAATGGGACAAAATGAAAAACTTGTGGATTATTTTCTGGAAGAACAGGAAGGAGTGTGTCTATGCCGATCATTTTATTGCATGAAAAATACTGTCAAACTGTTGAATCGATCGAGCGACTATCTCGGTCTTGGCATCGAATCGGGGAATCAGGTCAAACCTTGGAGGACCTTGTCTTCGGTTGAAAATCATCAGCATTCCACGGTTTATTGCGACGATTGCGCCAGCGAGTATCGCGAGAAACGCGATTCTCTTACGCAAATCGCTACGCGACTTCGACAAATATCGCGGTGTATACACATAGTATGGTCTAATGGAGGTAACGTGAACGTTAATGGACGAAAAAGACGCGATCGATCAAACGATCTTACACGCGTTCATCACCTTTACATGTTTTTTTTTTTTTTTTTTACGTCGAATATATTCACTCATCGTGAAACGGCATTTTTTTTTTTAATGTATACTCTATTTAACTAATGACGAGTTATGTAAAGAAAAAAAAAAAAATCGTTTCTTACCATCAAGATTTTATGATAAAATTAGTTCGCGAAGTATTGTGGATCTCGCGCGTTTTTTTTTTTTGTTAGAAGTTAAGATTTGAATAAAATTTAATTCGCAGGGTTAAAATAAAATTTAAATGAGAAATATATTTGTAAGTTTGACACAGTTTGAGGATACTTTAGAAGAGAAAAAAAAAGAGAGAGACAGTATTTAATTTAATTGATAAAATTATAAGTAATTTTTCACATAATTTTAACGTTAATTTGATTATATTTTCGTTGAGTATACAGAAATAGTTGTTCGAGTATAATTAAGCGCATATTTTTCGAAATAAAATGAAATGCTTGAGCATTTAATATTGAATATAGCGTTTTAATGTTGAGGTTGCACGTATGCGAGATTTAACGCCATTTCATTATATGGAACATGCATTAACATTTTAGCATCATCTCACGGACGATGTTTCGTGTAATACAATCGATTCACTATCACGCGATATGTAGATTTATTATCGATTTTTTATTACAATGATAGATTATTTTCCTTTTGAAAGGATATCTTATGGAAATTAGATATTAATTGTTTTATAAAGTTTCTTTGAACATTTTCTCTTTATTAAAATTCAGATAATAGCTAAATATATGTCTGTTTCTTTAAAAAATTATTGCTATTCTGATTATATAAAAAAATCCAAAATTAATTCACAATTTTCCTTCAAAAGATATTACAATTACTTTTTGATAATATTTAAAAGTGAATTGGACGAAAATTATTTCTACTATAGAATAGTCAGGGTGTCAAGATGAAGTTGTAACCATCAATTACAATGAACTCGTTACAATTGTTATTTAAACTATTCGTTTATCGTATTGTGTTCGCACAATTGCAGGTGGGGGATTAATATCAATATGAAAAGCTTTCTCGAAAGCTGGAAGATTGATGAGTACCGGTATGTAAATTTCTGCAACAAACAATGAAACCCTGACCTTGATATAAAAGAGAAACTCGTCCCCACTGAATAATAATAATCTTAATTTTTTTTAAATCAAATTGAACGAGGCCAAAATCAAAAACAATCTCAAATTTTTAACCTCACGAGAAAATTTTTTCTTACCAATTTAAATCGAAATTAAAAAAAGATTTGTTTCACCGAAAGAAAATATATTTTCTTCTTCACTTTGGAAAAATTCCAAAAAATAACTTCTCGCGATAATTAATTCATCCTAACATCTTATTTATCCGAAAAATAAAATGATAGAATAACGAGCCAATTCTTCCAACACATTCTAAAAGAAGTTGGTCCAAGTTGATTATAATCAAGTGTGACCAAAATCACGATCACGAATCCCCTGTGCCCCACAAAGGGACACAAAGTTTCATCAGCCACCACTCTGACGGATCACGAGCAACCCGTCACGAGAGCTTTCCAGCTCGACGTTTCACAGATCAGACACATCACGATTAGCTCTTTGTCAGCGGATGCTCCGCTACGCTCATAATCGAAGGTCGCCGTTTGGACGACGCGGTAGGCAGGATCTCCGCAGGATCCGTCTTCTCGAAGGTCGACGACGGCATGCTATCATCAGCCCGTCAGAATTCTCCGAAACGGCCGCCCGTTTCCAACCCTTCTTCTCGTTTTTCATCGAAGGTCGACGAAGCGAGTCGAGCAATATCGAGCGCCATCTCCGTCACGATTCCCCGGAACGTACGCGTCTCAAACCGTTCATTTCCACCCGAACGCGATGGGGAGGAGGCAGAGCCGTAAAACATATTCAACGAGAGAAACTCGTCCGGCCGGACATCTGCTGGCGCGTGTAACGCGGGGAATTTCGCATCTACACGCTTTGGAGGAGCGGTTATGCTAGGTCGGGGAGCTTCCACGGGCGGCACCACTGCCCCTCCACCCACCCTGCCCCTCGTCGGCTACGCTCCTTTCACTTTTCGTCGTTGTGCTCGTGCTTTTCGTGGGTCGAGCGGTTCGCCTTCGGCCTCAAACCTGTCCGAACTGGTACCGATCGAACGTGCACCGAGTCTTTCGTCCCGTGGTACCGGATTTGCATCCACTAGTTTCGATCCATCTCGACGAGCCTCCGTCGAATCGATGCATCGTAGTTTTTGGGGAGGGGAGGATTTTCAATAGGAGATCGATACGTAGAATTCGAGGGATATTTCTTTGTTTCTTGTAAGTCTTTGGAATTTTGGAAAAAAAGTTTTCTTTTTACCCCTTCGAGTAGAGTGGAAGTTTTTTTCGTTGTTAAAATTAAAAATATTAATTCTACTGTTTTATTGTTTATAAATCATAGTATGGCTCATTATAATTCATGAAGAGATTCTATGGAATCTTGAAATCTCCACTATTCTATTGTTTATAAATCATAGGCTCATTGTAATTCATGAAGAGATTCTTGTAGATCGCGAGCGAGTGACACGTGGCTTTTTGAGAATTTTTGCAAAGAATGATAAAAAGAGGAACGAATCATCAATGTCACGTTTGTGATTGTGCGCCTTGAATCATTTGTTATTAAAAAAAGTTATTAATAAGATACTAATGTATTGCATTGGAATTAAAGAATAAATTGTAAGAGTCGAATACTATTTAGTTGATAGAAATCAAAAAATTCTATTGATTCATTGTTAGATGAATTTAAAAAATATTACTCTACAAAGTCATCTAGATTTTTACATGATTTAAGTGAGTTCCAAACATTAAGAACCATCACAAACATATCTCGATACCTAAAATCCATCGCAGTCTCAAGATATTTACGAAAAAATCTTAAAGTTCAGCAATAGATCACGTATAACAATAATTCGAATCCACACCAATTACTCAAATGTTAGATAACTCAGAATATCTCATTACTTCTTAGAACTATATAATAAATTCGACTAAGCAAAACATTTATTCATATACAATCACTTATAAGTAATTTAAAAATTATTCTCCATGCCATTGAATTGAATCATGCAAACATTATTTAAAATTCTCAAAGATTGTAATACGTAGTTGAAAAAGAAAAAAAAAAAAGAATTGCATTTACAATAATTATCTTAATAACGAATTCCTCTTTATCAATGAATTAACTTTTAGCATTTAATAATTGATCCAAAAAAAAAACGACACATCATTAGACATCATAATTATCCTTGCATCACTTATTATTATACAGTAAAAATGTCCTAAAATTGCCCATTTAATTAAATCTACAAGATGATAATTAATTCTGACTCATTCGTTTCTTCGATGATTTTTATTTTCTTTTCTTTTTTTTTTTCTCGAAATCATGGAGAGCATAAGAAAAGAAGGAAAAAAAAAAAAAAAAAAAAAAGATGAGAAGAGAAAAACGCTTATGATCAAGGCCGCCTCAAAGAAACGCCTATGAATTCTACACGCCTTATTGTATCTACGTAATTATGCCGGATGTTGAGCAATCGAGAAACTCGATCTCTGCCAAGTTTTTCGGAAACCGGTGCACTTTTTTCAAAAGCCGTGTCATGCAGAATCGCGAAACACTCAAGGCTTCTTTTTTTTTCTTTTTTTTTTTTTTCTTTTTCGTTAATCGTGTTTCATTAATTTGTCGAATGCGATTACAGTTTTGCTCAGTTGCATCATATATGTAGTTTTTTAGTGGAGTTATAAGAGAAAGTGATTTTTATTGCACATTTTCTTTGTAGAATTTTTCTTTAAAAATTATGGGACGATGATAATTTTTCGAATAATTTCTGATAAATTAATTTTTTTTTCGAATCAATTATAAGAATAAAATATTACATTTTATGAGATAACGTGACGTTATAGGATTTTAATTATTTAAAAAAAACTTTAAGATTCTTCAAAAAATTGTATGTTCACTTAAAATTAATCAATATATATTTCTTTAAGATGAATGAAATGAAATAGAATAAAGTTGTAAATAAAAATAGGTAGAGTTTATGAAGACTCTTTAGGATATTAATAAAGGATATTTTTAAAAATATTTAGCTGGAAGATGAAAATAACAACGCACGGATTCTTAATTCATTCATCAAACTTTTGTGCTCGATTCATTCACAATAAAAAGTATGAAAATCTTGAAATCTCTTACGAATTAATAAGTTCTTATTATCTTAAAAATGAATTCGTTTTATGAATAATATATATGTAAACATATTTAATTATCTGGCCTCATTTCCAACTATCGTCGATCTTTTTATCCAATTCATCTATCCACCTTTACTTTCTTTTATGCGAACTATTTAAAGCGATAACTTTCGATTTCGAGTATCTTATTAGTCCACTTATCTATTTGTCTAGATTTCCAGATAAAAATAGGAAAACCAGTTACGCCAGATTAGATCAGCGAAAGCAAGAATTAAAATAGGATAATAAGTATAAAAAGATAACTATTTACCCTCGATACTTTTAATTTTTTTTTTTTTCTAAGAATACAATTTTACTTTGATTCGTTATAGAAATCATTCTTATAAGATTCACACAATTTTAAGAATTAACGAATGATTTTTTATGTTGGATTACGTATCTTATATATTTTACAAACTCTTATTGATCTTCCAATCTATTATTCAAAAATTGAAATCTATTCCTAGTTCTGGCTCTGTTAGATGAAATTAATTTTACGAGCAGAATCGTTTATACAATTTACGAAGAAATGGTTGACTGGAATCAACGAGTTTTCTTACGGATCATTTTTTGTGAAATAGATTAATAGCACCTATCATTTAAACTGGTTATGCGAAAAGGAAATTGTTAAAATATTTGTAAACACGCAACAATTTCCAAGATAAGAAAATGGTTTGATACAGATGCATGAAAATTAACGAAACTGTGTTTCATCAATTAGCGATGAAATTAAATATAAACTAAAAAAAAAAATAATAACATTATTTTTATATTTATAAGAAAATTTCGATTTTACCTAATCGATAGGATCGATAATCGACGACGAAAATTTTCTCGAAATAATAATTTCAATGCTATACAACTTTTCATGCTTCTCGGTCATCAATTATCGTTGCGATGTTAATAACGATCGAGATTTAAATGTTACACAAAGTCGACTTATCTTTACCGGATTAATCTCCTTAAATTAAACCCACACCCAACGCTTAATCCAACGCTTTAAACTTGAACTCTGTGAACCCACTTTCAAAACCGCATCGAGCCAAACTCGACTCAAGGCGAGCTCTCCCCCCTGGTACGTCAATACCATTATTCGTCGAATACCACTTTTGTCACGCGATAAATCATGCTTTTATCGCCAAATATTAATAAAACGAACGGCCAGGTTCGAACCAGCCTCTCCTCTCCTCTCCTCCTCTCCCCCTACAACCGTATCGCGTACGAACGTCAACGAGACAAGAAAAAAATTCTGCTTTACAACACTTTCCAATTTATGTACACAGCCACAATGAGCTCGTTTGATCACAGTGATCGAAAAGAAGTCAGGGAACACGTCCCGCCGGAGGCCATGAGTACAAAGAGGGAATCGCCGATTGCAATTAAGCATCGATTAAAGGCATCGAATTATAATGGTTTTCAGTCACGCGCGGGAAGAGCTGTTTTCCAGATCAAACAAAGACGAAAAAGAAGAAACGAGTGTTATTAAAAAATACAAAGGAACACCTTTTAACTCTACTATGACGCGTATCCCGGTAAAATTCGTTTTATTCTTCTAGGGAGGGATGTGAGTCACGGAGGCATCGACCCAAGTTTTTTTTAAATCGTTCATCATTCGTTCAGACCCTGCGTCCTTCGAGATCCTTTGATGCGGGTTAAAGCGGATCCTGGAGATCCTTCTCCTGTTTCTTTTCGAGCCTTGCCTCGAGAGAAGGAGTTTTCTCGAAAAGGAGCCTGTAAAAGGCTTCGAGAAGGAACGGATCTCGTTTTGGTAAATCGTTCTTTCTTTTCAATTAACGGAAAAATACGGCAAGATCGATCAATCCTATTTGTTTCGACAATATTTTTTTTAATTTGAGCACACGTAAATAATTTTTCAAAATAAAATAAAAAGTTAAGAATCGATTAAGAATCTTTAATTAAAATTTCTACAATCATCATCGAAGTTAATGGTTTCTATATACTATGTACAAAATACATTTAAGAATTCAAAAACTTGTTTAATCTCGACAAAGATAAACAAATAAACAAATAACAAATAATTGCAAAAATCCAATGTATTGGCCTCCCGTTCAATATAATAACTATTATTAATTCCCGTCAAATAGAAATCTTTCTGGATAGCTATATATATATAATCTTTGCATATTCGCTTTCACTACGATTTATATTAGTCATACAATCAGTGAACAGGTAAGAGAAGAATTACCGGTAGCGCGTAACGAGCTAATAATCTCATCCTTACATAATCGGATCTTTATCAATTTCTCCTCCTCTCCGATATTAAACGATCGTATATATATATACCCACGTATTTACACGTAATCCATTTCTTGAATGAAATGGATCAGTCGATCGACTGTTTGATCAAAGCGCGATCGATATTGAGAGAGAGAGAGAGAAGAAAAAAATACGAATAATCTGCTTCGATTCGCATATAAAAGAGGTGCTTACAACTCCTATCGAGAATGTCATCGATTCTGTGAGGTGGTTTAATGCGAAAGAATATTTAAGGCAGAATAAATGAATCGTTCGGCCGGGCGTAAGAGCACAGAAGCTAATTGGCGGCAGAAGTTTCTTGATTGCAACTGGTTTTAGTGAGGATCGACGGCGAACCTGGAATGCGGGGACAGATATGATAACATTGAATGACACGTATTGCACCTGTTCGTACGATTACATATTCATTCGCGTTTCGTCGTGCGGATTTCTTCTCTCAGGGCCACGAAAACGATTCTTCTCTATATATTAGCACTTTTTGCTCAGATGTTTCAGGATAATTAGGAAGAATAATTCAATTCTACATCTATTTTTGTGAAAACAAAAGTTGCTGATAATTGATATTGAAGCGTAGAATTATTATTCTGTATATTCTCACGCTTGGAATATTTCTTTGATTTCGTAGCACGAGTCAGATTCGTGCATTAAACTTTAAATGATTGGAACTTTTTTCGATTAAATAAAATACATTGCATATCAGTGACTGTCATACATATATAGAGAGATGTATATTGGTCTTTCTAGATAGAGAAATATCTTGTGCCTTTTTACGAAAAATATGTAAAAACAGAAAGATCGAGAAACTTTTGATCTAAATTGAAAGAATTTACAAAAATACAGAGATCCGGATCTAAAAAATTCTATGCACTCTGAGTATTACATAAAGATTCCAGAAAAGAAGAAGAAGAAAAAAAAAGACTATAATTAATATTCCCGTTGGTAAACCGATATGTTACATTCGCGCGAGACAATCGAGGGCAGTCGACCTATTAAGCGGTGTCGATGAAACCGATCGTTCGATATTATGAAACAAATTAACCTTTCTCCTTGCCCCGCTCTATATTTCCCCGTTCTGAATAAGAATTATTCCTAGGCGAGGCATGCGGTTATCCAACAACATCTCTTCTTGCAACCTTGTCATTTCACTTACACTTCCTACATCGAACGGTTCGTAAATCTTCGTAAAGAATTTCACTCGCGACAGAGACATCGGAATGATTCGTTATAAAACGCAAATTTCCAATATCCAATAATTCCCTAATGCATCGATCAATTTGATAGAAATTGCAAAAATCGTATAACTTCGTAAGAGGAGAAAAAAAAAATAGATCGTTTATTTGAAACACGCGAATTGCAACTACGAAGAATTAATAATTCCAAGTCGAGAGAAAAAATTGTTACGCATTTCCTGGTATTATTAGGAATATCGACTTTGATCCGTGTAAAATTGTACGATTCCCTCGGATTCTACGCCGTTAATATTCCTCTCAGACCATAAACGGAGTTCTTAAACAGGCTGTTTTCAGTCAAGAGGTAGACTGATTGACATCATAATATCTTCGTACGGATGATGGAGTGCAACGTGAGCGGAATTCCATTTAACCACACCACGTAATCTGCCTTTGATCTATGTCTGCTTAATCGTTTGCTCAATTTCTCAACGAATCCTTACGATTCAACGTTCAAATTGCACGAAATTACTTTACTCACTCGATGGAAAAACCGGAAGAAAATTCTTCGTTCAATTTATATTTTTGCACTTTCAAATTAAAAATAATAAACTCCACTCTACGTTTCTTCCTATCAAAATCACAATTTTTTACAAAATTTACATTCCATTCCATTGTTATCAACTATAATTAATATGGAAAAAATAATTTTAAAGAGTTTAATTCTATTTTTCTCACGACGCTAGGGATCACCGATTACTCATTTTAAACGAACGGAAAAAATAATAAAGGACAAGAAAAACTTTGTTGACTCAGCAAACGAGAAAAACAAGAAAGAAACGACACAAGCTCCTTGTGGTGTTCCTCATCCACCATTTGCCAACATCTTCGCGATCGACGATAAACCTGATCTTGTGAAGGATCTCCATCGACGAACTCTTTATCTTCTTTGATAAGCGTAACAAGGCTTGTATTCCCTCTCTCCCCCTCTTGCACTCGTAGATGATAACGCGTATAATTAGAACGAGTTCCGGCTTTAACCGGCTTCTCTCGAAGCGAGATAATAAATCGGCGTGAGCGTGCGTGCACCAGGTATAAACCCGCATCGTCGCCGGTGGCTGTCGTCGTCTTGTGCTGTATGACGCATCGCGGAATAAATGAAAATGTAATTCGTCGAGTTCGCGGCTTGGTGGGGGGGAAAAAAACGACTTCGTTCGACCGAGGGAATGAGCGATTAACTCGAAGCGGTTCGCTTCGTCATTCTTTTTGCAGCCCTCTGCTTTTTACTGGATATTTACGCGATATTTCAAACGACGCTCGCGCGATCGGCTCGAGAAATCGGCTCGAGTGATAATAAGAAAGGGAAATCGTTTGAAGATCGTTTCGTTGTTACTTCGGATGCGCTGACCTTGTCATTTTTTTTCTTTTTTTCCTTTTCCTTCAAATGTACATTTTTATTTAATTAACCCAACGGGTTTACTCAACGGGTTTCGGCTGTTTGTTCGAACAGTTAATTGAGATATGTTTATTGTTATGCGCATCGAATGGAATTTTGATCGTATACGCGACTCGTCGACGGAAAGTCCGGCAATTCTTTCCAAGAAATCTTTTTAATTCCTGGCAATTATGAAAGGAGTTTTATTTTAGCAGGCTTTGAGAAAACGTAAAGGACAAATAGATATCCAGCCTATGACTCATAATTTTATAAATGGATATTTGTACGCGTAATAATATGCGGTGAAATAATAATTCAAAATTCTATACGCAATATACAATAATCCAAGAGATGTGAAGAAGAGTCAGAGTATTTCTCGTAATTTTCAACAGAGAATCAATTACAAACTCGACGTAACACGCTCTTTTAGCAATTAAATTAAATTTCATAAAAACTTATTAACATATTCGCGTTCTCGCACATCCACGTTTCCAAAAAAAAAAAAAGAAAAACGCTCGAGGCAATTACCTCGCAAATTCGTAATTAATCGGAGGATATCCGTTCGAATCATATTTTAATCTCTCATTTCGGGGCGACTCGAATAACCTTGCGAATTGAATATCCGATCCGGATGAAGGAAGGGTGAGTGGACGGTGAAAAAGGAACGGAAAGAAGGAATTCAAAGGATGGATGAAAAAAAAAAAAAAAAGAAAAAAGGAGCAGAAACCACGCACAACGCATGCGTGGCTTATCGTCCCTCGGACAGGTTTGCCCGTATATCAGTATATAAACGCGTTGTGCATATAAATTCGTTATATACATATCTCTCTGTTTCCCTCTATGCAACGTAGAGACAAACTGGTCAGAAATAGAGAGAGAGAGAGAGAAAGAGAGAGAGAGAAGGAAACGGTGATTTCATCGGACGTAGAGACAGAATCGCGTTGCAATTAGAGATTTTTCTGGTTACCAGCAGGTTCGAATCAAAGGGGAGAAAGACACAAAGAGGAGTAACAGCTTCGAGAAGCTGCAGCTCCGGGATACGAGGCGTGTTGGTGGGGGTTCAGGGTTACAGGTGAAACGGGCGGGGTAACCAGCCTGTGCCCGACCTTGTCAATGGCCCGAAAGAAATTGCTTTGACGCGAGAAGAAATTCGACGTTGCCCCCAGGTTTAGATAATTCCTCGTTTTGGAAGGTGGAAAGGATACGAAGGATGCTGTACACAATGGTTTATCTCGATGGAAAGAGAGAGAGGATTGATTGCTCGTGGCGGGAATTCTGGCACGATTTTAATTTAATTATCCAGAGTGTTAACAGCATAACTTTATGATTTTTCTTTCTTTTTAAGATTTTTATCGGGGGAAGTAAGATAAAAGTAGCCGAAAATGATTACATTGTACGTGTAATTTGCAAACTGCTCGCGAATAATAATGCTTTGGCTTAATATTTCTTTTTTTGAACGAGTTGAAACAAATATCTCAATCGTAATTTTTGCTACATTGGATTAATTATAATACAACTTGCTATTTATCTATAGAAAAAATAAAATAAGAGAAATCTTTGATTACTGAAATTATAATGGTACTGCAATATTAATCTCGTGTTCAATAATTATTGTGGTGATTTCTGGTTGTTGAAGAATTGTTTTTCAAGAATCCATGGAAAATTTCTATTCTATAGAACACTAAGTTATATTAATTCATATATTAAATATGAAACATGATATGTTAGCATAAAAATATACGCGTATGCAACAACAAAATAATCAACAAAATAAATCCGATTAATAGCTAGAAAACTAGAAAATTTCTATGCTCTCGAAAAATTTTATTCGAAAATATTTCCCCATCGATTGAAAAATTCAACATACGAATCTTACAAACTTAATCATACTGTAACAGCACTTTACAATCAATGAACTCAACTCCTCCTGAACTGAAACCGATCGTTACCGATCTCGTATTGTTCGACCTCCTCGATCAAAATTCCTATCCCTCCTCCTCTCCTTCCACAAACAATAAACACATGTTATTGAAAAGGAAAATTGAACGTTCAAGGGATTCCGCTACTCCTTAAAGAACTCACTTGTTGCTGGCGCGATGAAGCCATTCTTCCAGCCGCCAATTATCTCCGGTAGCAAATTTGCCAAGGGTCCCCCCTCCCCCTTATTCGTACTCCGCTTGACGATACACGCCATAAGGAAAGCAACGGTGGTGACGTTGATCGCCAACCTTGGCAGGCTCCAGGCATTTTGCCGAGCCCATAAACCTTTAATAATAACGATAAAAAGGAAAAAAGGAAAAGTAGTATAGTACGCTTGGGATTAGCGGCATGGCAAAGTAAAGTAGTCTCTCGAATTGAACATTGCGGAAACGGAAATTGTCCTCGAGGGAAATCGAGCATCTCGAGGGTATATTATTCCCAACGCGTGACAAGATTACTCTTGTCGCGCGGAACGGCGTATCGATGCGTATCTCTGGGAGGCGGCTGGGATGAAAGGGTTAAAGAGGCCATTCTTTTCGAGAGCCGGCGAAGGACGTGCATCGTTTCGCGGTTCCACGAAGGGGGCACGAAGGCCGCCGCCGCGGGATCGTTCGAGATCCTGCCTCTCGCGAAAGGAGAAGTCTCCCCTCGCGGATTTTCTCACACGATTTTGCCGGAACTGACCGCGCCTTCGGCGTGGAAAGGAATTATTTATTGGAAAGGTGCGAAGCTGCGAATGTTGATTTTGAATGAAACGCGTAGAGTTAGTTAGAGTAGATTACTTTTGGGATTTTATATCAATGATATTCTATAAAATTTTATAAAATCCAATATTGCAGTATAAATCGATTTTAGCATATTAGAAATTATAATTTAAATTCTCTAAGTTGATTGCAACTTATAATAAGTGAAAGATACGTAAATACATGAACACTTTGGCTATTATTACGATCCGCAGTTACGATCTATTATCTTTAACTAAACAATTGACAAAGTTACGCAATCCAATCCAGTCAAATACAATTGTGACATACACGAATACCGTTCGTGTACAAATATATTCAAATCACGTATCATTATTCTATATTCAACGAGACAAAATAATCAAATAAAATGGTTTGATCGAGTTCAGAGAGATTATCCACTTCTCGCAAGCAAAAACCGAGTCAACACGCTTAACAGAGCATAAAAACGGTCTTTGCGGAATAAGAGGAGGCGAGACACTTCTATGAGCGACTATCACGCACCGTTTCACGCGCCTCGCATAAAATCCTCTTTCACCTTACTGTGTTGGACAACGTGATCTCTCGTACAGGTCACATTTTCGGCGAAATTACGCGGCAAGAGAATGAGAAATAAGGAATTCGCGACGTGACGACCAGGTCAAAGAACCTGGACGAAAGGAACGAATCTCTTTTCAAGGGTTATCCGTTTAACGTTCCAGACAACGCACTGATAATGGTTGTTTCGTTGCTGCTCCGTTACTTGTGAGTGTTTTTTTCTTTGAGAGAGGAATTTTTTTTGAACATGTTGAACTGTGTTTTGTCGATGCCGCGACAAGATGGGTTCGTTGATCCGCGTGATGCTCTGAATAATGCAAGCGTTTGAATAAAATCAAGACGTTTAGAGTCCCGTTCTTTAACCCTTTTTTATTTTTTGATATACACTTGGATGTTATAGATATTGATTGGTTACGTGGCTGAGAAAAGATCAAATCAGTCTCTAAAAATTTATAAATCCAACATTGGAAAGTTTTTTAAAATTAAATATTTGCATCGATCGTTCAATTTCTTAATTCCTTTCTATAATTCTATAATTGAGATGTAATCAAAAACACGATTACAACGCGTATGATATAAAATAGAAACAAAGATATTCGAGTCATTTAATTCGAAAAGCGGTCTCACGTTTACCAATTGGAATATTACATAAAAGAAACACAATACTAAACTTCATTTCGCGCGACAAAGAAAAAAAAAAAAAATCGATACCAGAAATGAAAAGTACAAACTTTTTTCCCCATTCGATTTCTTCGCACGAAACATAAAAGTATTTATAAAAAAGTATTTCAAAATCCTTTCGCGAGAAAGGATTGGATCGACAATTGAATCGAAATGAAGATATTCTAGCACGATCGCGCGTTTCTAAAAGTTCAAAGCACGCGTGTCACAGAAGAAACAACAATCAAACAGAAGCGATTTGACGTCTCGAGGTACGCCTTGTTACGCCGGCGAGTGCGACGTGTGCGGAATTCGCGAACACCGCTTCCATTACAGTCTTCCTTTCTCTCTGAATGTTTGGCAAACGATAAAAAGGGAATCAGGATCAGCACGATTCTCCTCTCACGAGGGTTGCCTCATTTTAACGAACGATTCGATTACGATTTCCAAAGGAAGATTGATTTTCTTTATTGTGTATTGTCAGTGATGGGTCAATATTATGCGCATTTATTGTGAAACGTTTAGAGATACACGTATAACCCTTCCCTCGTTAATTTCGATCCAATGAAACTCACGTTCTCTTTAAAAATCCTTATAAAAATCCTCACCGATATAATTGTTATTATTCCAATTAAAATCAGCTACATGTTTCCTTTCTTATATTATTTTCTTGGTTATATAATTTCTCGTTCTAATTTTACAGTTTCTTTCTATAAAAAACGAAAAAAAGAAATGACTTTATTCGAAATATTACGAGAATAGGAATCTTTATAAAAAACACTTATACGATTTAACTCAATATTCAATTGTTAATAAATTAATTATTTCTCTAACAAACACAATTGCGTACAAATACCCATCAAAATAATCGAAGAAAAATAGCATCTTGCAAAATCTTCCCTCCAAGAGATCCGTTGCGATCGATCGACAGATCGGTGACCGCGTTATGCCACGGTGGCTAGCGATTTATTTTCATCGTTTCACCTTTTTTTTTCATTTTCTCGGTTCGTTAATAATAGCAGAGGAGAGAGGGAATAAAAGGGGGCCGCGTCGCATCGCCGCAAAGGGAAGAATGGTGTACGCTACGTACATGGCGGATCGGCATTTCATCCCACGTATACGTGCAGCCACGCACTTTGAAGCGTCCAAGTCGTGTATGACTCACGTGAGAAGGCGCGTTTTTATCGCGCGACACGATGAAGCGTCGCTGTGATCGATGCCTCGATGTCGATCGATTTTCGCGCTCGATCATTCAACGAATGGGATGGATTTCATACGCATGCGTGACGGTTTATTAACATCGAAGATCTCCACTCGAGTGGAATGAAATTCTGATTGAATTTAAATTCTCTCTTTTCGTTTTTTTTTTTGGTTCGTGGGATAAAAATGTTCGTTATCGAATTAGTTTCGATTTGTCGTTCAGTTCGTTAAATGCAAGGTTGTTGTAGTAAAATCATATTGCTAAAATATCATTTAATTAAAGAATTTTTATCGTTTTAATTAGATATAATTATATTAGATAATATACTGCTAATATACTAAATAATTGTTGTATTTGTTAAGTATAAAAATATGTTTCAAACAAAAGTTTTTTAGTATTAAGTGTAATAATAGAATGTAATTAACACTTTTTTTTATCGAGATATGAAGATCATTTTATTCCTTGTAATATGCAATATTTTATTAAAAGAGTATTAAATGAAGTATAATATATAAAAAATATATAGAATTAAAATCTAATAATTATTAAAATTTTTATATCTAAAGATATAGTAGTAGGACTGCATGGTAAAATGTATGTAATTATAACTATAATTGCGAAAACACATGTACCAATTGCATCGGATGATCGTATCGATCGTAATGGATTTTTCGAGTTGGACCATTAATGTTCGTGCATTATCATAAGAGGACGCTAATTACTATTCTTTTAACCCCATATATATCTTAATAATTTTTTATTGAGCATTTAATACACGTAGCATTAAAATATCCTCAAAAACTTAAAATAACACTCACTACTTTGGTAAAAAATGATACGTAAAATAACCGGTGATTATTACGTATATCATTTAATAATCCAAAAGAATTTTCTTTAAAACATTCTTTCTTCTGTTTAAAAATTTACGAATAAATAAATTCAGATAAAAAAGTATATTAATAGATTGCGGCGAAAAAACTCTCACGCGAACCATCTCCGTTTCCCGCGATTCCTGAACGCGGAAGAAAAACGAGATACCGTACCATACGAAGCGATTTCATGCTGAAACACACGTGTAATAACACAGTGCAACGACACAGGAAGAAATACAATATAAGCTTCCGTCAGGATCAACGAGAGCCCTGAGAGACGAAGCGTGTTTCGATAACCTACATTGAAACGACACCATAGAAGGTAAGAGACGATTTCATCAACAGCTCAACGTTATTAAAAAAGAAAAAAAAGGAAAAAAAAAAACTTCTTTAGAAGAGGAAAATCATAAAAGCTCACGAAGTCCACGATCTATTCCTCTTTTTTTTTTTTTTTTTTTTGTATACAAGAATCCATACTTTGCATAATTCGCAGAGTCGAGTCGCGTTTAGAAATGGCGCCAAGAAAACGACATTCCTGCCCGGTTATGTCAGACGCAGGCTCGAAAAAAGATACAAACGTTGGAATTGTGATGTTATTCTCGGGTGATACGGGTCCTTTCATAGTGGGGCAGGATTGATTCGAGATAACGGTACCGAATATTTCGAACCAGGAACCGGATAGATTGGTTCAAGGTGGTTTTCGTTTAAAGCGATCGCCGGCTTAAAAAAAAAAATATAATATCTCATTGAAAATCGAGTGTAATCGTGTTGACAGATGCGGTTTGAATGAGCTTGTCCAACATTATTTAATCTGTGACGAGGCAGTTTTTCTTTTTTTTAAAGATCTTAAGAATATCACGATCGATAATACTCTTACACTTGGAGCTAATTCTTGGGTTGCTGGAAGTGTTAACGAAAATTAATTCGAATGGAATTTTATGTTACGTTTACAAGTTATTACTTTTTTAATATTTAATCTTGAAATATATTACAAGTCATTTATTCTAAAATTTATGATTGAAGAGGTATAGAAATCTTATTTAATTTGAAAAATACTTCTTGATACTTCTATCTCTTTTTAAATAGTAACCTTGTCTCAATCAAAAACTCACAATTTGATCTTCTATCCATCTTGATAAATTATTTAACATCTAAATCATCGAAATCGAAATATATCTCTCCATTGTTCAATAATACAATTTCCTGGTTATTCACGATTTCTCGATCAAACAGGTTCTCTCATTTTTTTTCTTGCATCTGATCACATAATTCAAGGTTTCAATTAATTCAATTATCAAAAATGATCTACAAACGTCCATGGAAATATATGAGCAGTAATTCTTTTCTTATTTATTTTCAAACAATCTCGATTATCATCGTTCAAAATTTTCAAAAAGAGTTTCACGAAGATATATATATGAATTAATTCTTCTTCATCAAATCCACAATTTTCGAGATTATCTTGAGGATATCTCGTGAATCATCAGATCTCGATAAATTAGAAAAAACTGTTTATAAATTTTTACAAAAAAAAAAAAAACTATTTTTCGTTAATTATGCACAATAAAGTATACAATTTATCGATTTATCATTGCCTCGTTAATCACGTGTGAAAATAATAAATTGAAATTTTTTGTAACATTATATTATTCTTGATTTGCATTCATATTTTTATCATACGTATATTATGTCTCGTAACTGGAAAGTTAAGCAAAAAACGAAGCTGTAAAATCTACAATTTATTTTCACACATCAAACAATTTTCTTCTCTACTTCCTCGAACAATCACAAGAACCCTCGTAACCAGATTTATTCATTCATCATCTCTAAAGTATGAAAGAATCCATTGAAGAAAATTGAATCGAGGGTCCACGCGTTCTTTCATTTCAACAATTTGCCTTCAATTTTTCCCCCTTCCCATTTTTCCATTCTTCCAAGCAACAATTTCAATAATAACAACTCGTAACGAACGAGCCGCATTTATCATTTATCCCCACGAAAGAAAAAAAAAAGGATAAAAGAACGGTTGAATCAAGTGGGCGTGTGTATCCCATGTCTAAACGTGCAATCCACTCTTACGAGCGTTAATTCGCGTTTTTGCAAAAGCGTTCACAAGCCTTCAAAACGTTAGGCTTTAATTGCTCGTCCGGGATCGTTAGCAAGGGATCGGTACGCCACGGGATAATTATAATTCGCTACCGAAGGTCAGTTATGAGTTACAACCCGTGTGAGATCGTAATTTATACGGCAACACGGGTGAAATTGCGATACACGGCGAATATATGGGTCGGTGAACATGGCCACTATCCTATACGCTTGTAATTACCGTGGCGGATTTTGCGTGGATTTGCCTGTTCGTAATTGGCTCGCTCGTGAAATCGATATCTCGAGGATAGAATAAGGATTAAAAAGGAGAGAGAGAGAGAGTGTGTAGCGTTGACAATGGAGTATGGATTTATAAAGACCTCGTTCCTTGTGCGATTCGATAAAGTACACTCGACAGATCTTTCTCGAAGTGGATGGCCAATGAAATCGGTTTCCGTATCAACGTCTTCTTTTATTTTTTCCTTCCTTTCTTCGTTAAAAGTATTCTCATTCGAGGCGTTTCTTTCGCAAGTAATGCGAATTCAAGAATTTTGTAATCGACGAGCAAAGTTCGATTTTTTCTTCAATGGAACGTATCGATCGATCGGTCAACTCGAGAAGCCGCGGAACAAAATGCAAAACATCCGCGAAGCGAACGGTGGCGCAACGGTGAAAGCTGATTCGGAACAATGGAGAAAAGTGGCGAATTAATACGCAAACCTGACTTTTCCTTCGAACCGGTCTCCTCGTGTTGAATGTATCGAAACGTGAGCGAGTCCTCGTCAAGATCGTACACGATAACGACCACGCTACAACGTTATCCACTTTAGATGTGTAAGATCGTTGTATAATCGATGTTACGAGTACCATTATTACAAAGAGGTGTACTTTTTCGTGAGACGAGCATAATCCAGCTTGGAGATTTATCGCTTGGCTTTGTATTAATTGTCGAAAGAAATTCGAAGAAGATGCCTATATTCCCGTACGAGGAAAGGGGAAATAGCATCTTGCTGTAGTATCTAATGTAATTTTTCGTTCGAATAATGGAACGGTTTATGAGACTTCATTCATTTTAGATCAGAATCGAACGAGCTGTCCTTTTCGCTTCGTTTTTATTAACGACGATGCAATGTGCAATTCAATGAGCTTTATTAATAATCGTGAATATAAATATAGTGACAAAGCTGCCAAGTCTTAATTACGTTGCGTCACTCAATTTGCATCAGGTCTTTATTCCTTCGATTGAAAGTTAATTGAAAATTACATACGATGTATACAAAATCATTAAGAACCGAAAGAGAAATATTTATCTATCATTGATCTCCATTATAGATTTATACTTCTACTGTTTCTACGGATAAGAGAGAGACATATCTTTTTATTTATGATTAGAAACGAAGCATGTGAGTATTATCACGTATCCATCAATACGATCTATTTGAAGCGTTCGATTCAAGTATTAATTTAAATCAATTGTAATCTTCAAATGATTTAAAGAAAAATCATTAAACATGCCAAGATATATAGTAGTTTCTAAAAAATTAAAATTCCAATCCGCATAAATAAATATGTGACGAAAAATCGAAAGCTTATAACTTTGCACTTAATCTAAATTGCAATATGCACTTGGACGAATCAATCCTTATTTCCAAATACGATTCGCGCTCCAATTCTCATCAGTCTCCCGTTACAATCGCATATCTATTCCCCTCTCTAAACGTATACTGCCTCGTCAAACGTCGATGGAGAGATCAATATCAAAAGATACAAGAGCAAACGTGGATGATCCGCGAGATATCCGAGATTGCAGAATCGTGAACGATTGCGCAACGCGCGATTTCACGCGAAACACGTGAAAAGTTGGCGACGATTGTTAACTCACGTGTACACAAGCGTTACGCGCGCGCTCCTTCCTTTCTGCCCACTTTCTTTTCGGCTTGCCTAAAATTACGAGACCGCACGCACATGCGTTCGTGAGATGCCCCGTTTGCGCAATCTCTGTCCTCTTCTCGTCGAACACAGCTTCGTTTCACGATCGAAGAATTTTCATTTCGATAAAATTTAAATCTACTATTTGTTATTAAAAAGAAAGAAAGAAAGAAATCCAGAGGAATTGCGCCGCGTAATGTGATACAAGTGTTAAGAAACAAGGACATCGAATTTGATACAGAGATACTTTTATTCGAGATGGAGTTTGTATTTGTATTATTACATGGGAGAGAATGAAAGAAAAATTCGTAAATCAAGGAACAAGAAGTAATAATAAATAAATTGAAGAGGAGGAAAATTTGACTCGATTTGATATAGGAAGATCTGGAAGAACTGGTATAGAAAATTTCTGCAATTGTCGAGTGATATAAATCGATGATGTAAATTGAGGAAGAAGAAAATTCGATTTCACTTATATTCGAATATGATTTGTATCGAATCATAGGAAAATTTAACGTAGGAAAAGGTAGCGAAGCAATATACATTAAGGAAAGAGGAGGTCGAGCGTTTTCTCCGTCCCTGGCCTTAAGTCCGACACACTTGACTAGCAATGTCCGTTACGTAACTTCTGGCATGAGATTGGTTTATAAGTATCGATTGAAGAAACACAGTCGGAATATACGGCACGTTTTACAAAATGTGACTATATATTTTAAAGCGTTATGAAACTGGTATATATATATATATGAAAACGGGGAAGATCGTTCGATCTTATTGCAAGAACTGTTCAAAATAAAAGCAGCAAGAGCCTAGAATTGGATCGATTTAACGTCAAATACATGTCGTGAGAGAAAGGGAAACGGAAAGACGAGTCCCTCAACTGTTTGAATTTAATACTTATGTATGAATTCATACGTCGAGCCATTATACGAACGTTCCAATAATCAACTGAACACACGATTTCCAGCAATTCTATTGAATTTTCCGCTCGCGATTATCATCCTTCTCGGAATTTTCCGCTGCACGCGTTTAAAGATATTTATAAATTGTTTCACGAGGATCCGCGCGTGTCTTCCCGGTACGGAACGTGCAAGATAAAGCACAATGTGAACACGTATAGGAATACGTATATTATACAAGGCACATAAATTATCGAAATATGAATTATTTATGGATTTAGGAACGAAGCAGCATGATTCGATATTTATCTTGATTAATTTTCTTTTTTTTTTTTTAATTTAATAATTTTTTATAATTGCATTTAATCTCGATATACACGATTACACGTATGATAAAAAAAAATACGATTAACATAATTACAACTTATTTTTTTATAATTGCAGCTTGATAATTTCTTTTTATCTATGCAACAAATGATATGATAATCCTTTAAATATATTAAAAAATTTCAAAATTTGGAATGCACGATGCGAGAGTAGCAAAAGGTCTTCGTATATCTTGGAAGAAAATTTAAATGTTACGAAAAATTCGATTCTAATGAAAACTTTTGTATACGAAAGAATCTAATGGGTTATCTTATAACAAGATAACAAATTACGAAGTTATATCTTTAAAAAAAATGGTAAATAACTTTAATTTCTTTGAAGCGATATTCCACTATAACGTTCGTTAATTTTGATGATTACCTAATACAATTATTTTATTAAATTTTGAAGATATAATAAAGATATATTTCAATATATCTTCAGAGAATTATAAACGCTAATAATAATAATAATCCGAACGTGTATAATGATGAAATCGAAAAGGAAATAAATCTCTCTTAAACGTATAAATATACACATAAAAAAATCCTCCCTCAAAAAAAAGTAGAAAAATAAAAGGAATAAACGTGTTTTGATGAATGGGCCGGATGAAACTGTCGGTCGGAACGGGGAGAAAATTACACGACTTCGGTTCGATAAAATGCGTGGGTCGTGCGAAAACGCGATTATACACCTTTATGATAGGCCGCCAATTCGATTATCTCCTTATCGCACGATCGACGCTTCCAAAGCATCCGTTTAACGACGATAATCACGCGAATTTGCAAATGAACTCACCGTGAAACACTTTCGTCGCACGCTCTCTAACCTCGATTGATACCCAATTAACTATTACGTACGTTTCTCTTGACCCGATCAAATATAAATTCATCACCTCCGCCGTTCAACCATCTTTAAAATTTTTTTAATTCTCGCTTGTTAATTCGAATGATAATGGGTTTCTTCTGGCCGATCCGGTTCAACGAACGAACCGTTTCTCGAATTAACCCAAGCCTTTGAATACGTACGTGGAAACAGTTCACGGGCACGGATACAACGTTCCGGGTCGATTAGATAAACGGCCGTCGGTGTAATAACGTAATGCACGAGAGTCAGGCGATCGTGTCCGGGTTCGTAGACAGGGTCCGCTTCTCTGAGAGAGAGAGACCCATTCACGAACCGTGTACAATATACGTCTGATCCACAGAATCAGCTTTCCACGTCCGCCTACAGACAGGATTCGACTATTGAATATAAAAAAACACTCGAGCATCGCACAAGACGAGAAATTAATCTTCCATCTTTTGATCGAGTGTGATATCGCTAAAAAATAAAGCATAGAGAAATAAAATAAAAAAAAGAGAGAGAGAGAGAGAGAGAGAGAAAACAGTATACTCGCCTTTTCGATAACAACACGACACGAAATGAAAAAGGAAAATCCATTTGGTCCGTAACGAGAGAGGATAATTCGTCGAGGTTAAATAGGCATGGTAATCGCAAGACAATGCCTACGTGTATTGAATCACGGTGCACAAAGGAGTTTAAGAGGATACGTACGGACGATACAAGAGAGTTACAGGTGTCCATTGACGTGGCTCATACGTAATATTCACCCGAGTGAATACTGGTTGGGCTCGACGATCTGAATATTCGTCTGGATAGAGAGGGAAAGAGAAAGAGAGAGAGAGATATATGCGGATATCCGCGTAGCGAGAACAACGCAGCCGCGGTTGCCCTCGATACCCTGAGCGAGTAGCAAAGCAACGCACACGCTTCCACCACCAGGACCAGTTTCGTTCGAAGCTGATCAACTTCCTTCTCGCATGCCTGTACGGAGAAATATCGATCGAGCAACGTCGAAATATCTTCGAGCATTTCATTTCACACCTTGCTCGAACGACCCACCCAGTTTTATTTCGTCACAGCTCGCGCCGTCTTCGCGAGTGACGACGATAGGGAAAGTTCGCCATATAATGGGTTTATCGTTGGGAGAATGCTCAAATAGCGACACGTATAACCGGTCGTCACGAGGAAGACGTCTTTTCGAGAGAGGGGTTCGATAAATTTTCGAAAAATGAATTGAAAACGCGGTTGTGAAAAAAGGAAAAAGAACGTGTTAATAATAAACACGATGTTTAAGGAATACGAAAACGATGTTAGTTCTTATTCGGATTTGTTTTCGAGCCGGGGACCATTTTTATCCTCGCAGTTTTATACGCGGGGATATAAAGTGAAATTGAAGAGAAAAAAAAAAAAACTCGACGCCGGTTTATTCGATTTCCTAATAAGGAATGTTTTATTAATCGTTTCGTGTATATTGGATAATTTCTACGCGCGTGGGGGATATTATTGAACGATGCTCGGCTTCCATATGGAAATTTTTGTACGCGATGAAGGATAAACTAACTGTTGAAAGAATTCAGAAGAGATAACGAATATTGGAAAACTCTGTCGTTCGAACAACGTGAAAAATATTCCGAGGATATTAATACAACGTTAAACATCCTGCCCAACGTTTATTCTATCTTTTCTACGATTTCTAATGATTCTATTTCTAAGATTCATCCACTAAAATTTGGATTCTTTTAGAAACGATATATAAAGAATTTTCTATTAAATTGAAAATGCGAGAAACGATTAATCTTTCGATATAATGAAGATCAATTTTGATCGATCTCGTTATAAAAATTTTAAAAATTTCGAAACTAACTAAACAACGCTATGATGTAACAACACACGAAATATTAGCTTACATCAATTCGACAAGGAATCTGGAAATTAATCGGTACATAATAGCGTTTCAGAAATAGTAACGGTAATGGTAAGCTTGAAGGTTCTTCCAAGACCTTCGATCGACGCTCTATCACCACAAACATTCTCCACCGATCCCTTCGCACCTTCTCGAGCGAAACCTGTCTAATACCACTTCCTGAATCGTATCGTGCGTAAATCGGCTCAAGGGTCGGAACGAATTCTTTATTATCCAGAAGAAACAACTCTCTCGATATTCTTTTCGAAACGACGTCACGACCAGGCCTCTCCTTGCCCGCTGTAAAACGCTTACAATTACAATTCTTCGAAGGGAGGGGGGGGGGGGGGGTCGAGGCGAGCAACAGAACGAGACGGACGGTTTTCACGGGGATAGGAAGAGCGGAGAGGAAGATCGAAGGCAGCCAATCCCTTTTGACCTTGCTCGAGATCGGAAATGATCGATACACGTTCGAATTCCGCACGCACACTATCGTCGAACCATCGTGGATCAGGAAGCTGTCCAGAAAGCTTGGCCTTGCTTTGCCAAAAGGAGTCGAATAGAACGGCCGACAAAATCGCGAGCAGGTAAATTAAACCTGGAGGAAAGAGAGAGAGAAAGGAAAGAGAATACCGAGGAGGAAACCGAGAATTTAGCTTCCGACACGTTCGACAACGCACCGTTCACCCTTGGACGCTTTATCGAATAATGTGTGCCTTTCCACCCGCGCTCCAAACAATGGAAACGATCGGCTCGCATGCGATCGTCTGAATCACCGCTCGCTCGATCGCTCCCTGATTTATGTGTTCGCCGAAGGAATCGTTTTTAAGGAATCGTATTACTCACTCGAAGGGATCTTATTTATTTCTCCGGCTCTCCGTTAAATATTGTAACCCTTCACGGTCGGACATGGTAAATTATAGTATGTGTGTAAGTCGAATTTTTCCAAGGAATATTCTTAAACGGGGGAGGAATTCGACGGTCTTCAAGATGCGTATCTCGAAGAATTATATCTTCAAGGGATTAACGTCATTTGACATCGAACCGATTATTATCCGATTACTATCTCTGAAAAATTGTCACATGTATAATACAGATATTATAATAATATCCTCGATAAATTAATAAAAATATATCGCGAATAATTACACGCTGAAACGTTGATTTGGATGATCGAATCGATTGTATATATGCGTCTTTATTAAAGATCACGCTCGATAATGGATCGATTCAGAGTGTGGCAAAAATATAATATCGCGGTTGACGATTAATCATAAATTGTGAAACGCGACTAATAACTTTAATTACCATTCGCGTGCTCGCTCGAGTTCGCTCCCGCGTGTTGACAAGAGGGAATTACACCTCGGTTGGCACAATATGGATTTACGACTACGTCGTACGGGGAAAAAGAAAGGAGGTGAAGAATCGAGGTGGGAATCTCGACCAAGATCTGCCATTCGAGAGGATACCGTTGCATTTATAACAAAACAATGTCACGATATTACGAAGATACATCTTAACGAGAAAACAATTGAAGGAAATAAGCTTAGTCGCTCTGTTCACTGGAGAAAAAAAATATGGAAAATGATTTTATGAAAGAATATACTACAGACATTCTATCTTTCACGAATATCGAATATTGGATTTTGGTCTCGAAATTTTTTTCCCTTTTAGCTTTTTAGTTTCTTTGAACTTTTTGACGATGCAATTTTTGTTAAGTACTTGGATTTTTTTTCTTACAATTCTTATTTTTCTACTTTTGTTGTTTCGGTAAAGCATACTTTTTGTTACTGGAAACAGAATGTTCAATGTAAAAAATTTACATATCAATAATTATATTTTTACATATTTTATTTATTTAACAATTACTTACTTTTTAATATTTTATTTAATATATCGTATATCGATAAAATTTTTATTCGGAAAACAGAAAGGAATACGTCCGTCCTATTCCGTGTTCGAAAACCGACTACGTTTAATCGATACGTAAACGTAAACACAATGGAAGGAATACGCTGTTTCGTTTCGTATTTGGAAAACGATTACGTTTAACCAAAACATATACAATATCAATCGACACGACATTGCCCCACTATTTACGTTCGCTGTATTATTCGCTATAATATTCGTAACCTATTATTAATTTTCACTTTACTTATTTTATCAATCGTTAATATATCATTATTCCGTTAAATTTTTTTATTTTCCGTTAATTTTCAATTTCAACGAACGGGTTGCTTGAAATTCCCTCGAACTCGACTCGACTCTCTATGAAATATCTATCGGAAGAATCGCACAGGAAGCGAAAAGAGCAACTCCTTTCCCGGCAAAAAGACACGTGAATTCGCATATAAAGGAGATGCATCGCACGCGAGTCGAGCACGGTAAAAAAGAATATTTTCCAACAATTTCTCTTGGAGGACAAAGCACGGAAAAGGATCGAATTAACCGCGGGCAGGGAATCCACGACACCTTTCCAGCTCCGTATCCGATTAAGTAACGGCTCGTTCACCGATTAACCAATTATCTTTGCGCGATTCGCGGGCGTGCACGCAGCCTTGCGAGATTACCCAATAATATATATCTCGCCTCGTCGATGCCTTTCTCTTTATTATGAAAAATCCGCGCACAATTCGCCGGTTGCTCTTGCACCGCAGGGGGAAGGTCAGGTTTGCGCCTGAGAAACGCACGAGGCAAGGAGGCACGCGCCAGGTTTTAAAAAAATAAACTTCAAGAAAAAAGAAACGCTCATAGCAACGCTATGATCGATTATGAGGGAATTTGCTACAAGCATTTCAACGTACAAAGAGTGTTAGTCGTATTGGACAGGCAAAAGAAAGCAATATATCTGAATTGGTAAAGATTTAATCTGAAATATTTCTTCTCCTTTTTTTGGAAATATTTCATAAGGAAATTTATTAATTTTAAAAATCCTGATTGTAATTTAAAATTTACATGGAACAATTCTTTTTTTTAGAGAAATCTAAAACAGAAATCTAAAGTTTTCTTTTGAATACAATTCAACAATTTTGCTCCATCTCCTTTTTAGTATGAATTTCACGCTTTCAAAGAGATTTTTTGTCGATAAAAAAATGGCTCCATGTATATTCAGTTCTTTATATTCCACAACTTTCAGATATTAAATAAATTTCCGGAAATGGCTGTATGTATATGTATTCGCATATATTCGTAACACACGACGTTTATACGAAATCCAACCTTTAAATCGGTCGAGACGCGTAAGACACGTAACTACATTCTTACCTTGAAAGAAGATGAAGGCTACAAGGCTTGTTCGTCCCTTTGGCGGATCTCTGGCGATCGTTACACGCTAGATCTCGGCCTCGTTAGATCACGGAGAGCTGAAAAGGAAGCGGCCAGGGCGGAAGCTGCGTCAGTCCTTGCCAGAAATAGAGCGAATCGAGCTCCTGTCTGGCTCCTGATCGGAATATTTAATCGCGACGAGACCCGAACAACGATCTAATTCCCGCGCCACGGTTAACACGGCAGGCGATGTCCTCGCCGCAGAAGACGCATGACTAAGACACCGGCTCGTAACACACGGGACGAAACGTTTTCCAAGAAACTATTAAATCGTTTCGAGGATTTGCAACAACGATCGTGGTTAAAGGATGAATCCTAGCTTGGCCGAGCGGCTCAAGGGCAGTAAAACGTGAAACTGGCTGATAAAATCCACGAAACGTTGCGCACGAACTGAGCTTTCCTCGATGAAACGATTTAGAAATAGTTTGATTTTATTTCTTTAAGAAATTGTTAATTTATCACAATGTCGAAAAATCGTGCATCATCGAGCAAAAACTAAAAACTTTATCGATATGGATTCAACTTATTATTTCTGATATAGAATAGTATAGTAAAAACAGACGAAAAATCCCTTTGTGATGATAATAGTCAATCAAAAATTCCAAATTTTAATATTCAAACCCATATAAAGGAAATAATAATAAAACTCACGATTGCTGCGAAAAAATGTAAAGAATAGATCAATATTTAATCTTAATTTGTTTAACTATTCTTTCGTAATAACCGTGACTCTGCTTTGACTTCTTCTTTCGCGTATATTTTTAACAAAGCCTTCTACATTTATATTCTTTCCTTCAATTTGTGTTCATAGAATTTTTGGCAGAAATATCTAACAACAAGATAATAACGAAAACTTATTATTAATCCTCGTCATTTGAAATAACGAATCGCTGAGAAACGTAGCTCGCGGATCACTCTCGATCGTCAGGATGACGAAGGCGTTTTTCAATCGAAGACGCCTTCCCACGATTCACGAATCGCCGACTTTTCTGACAGGTGCATTATGCCCGATTATTCGATTATCGCGCCTATCCGGCATTCCATCGCGATGATTCGACTCGATCTCTCGAAACGTCGATGATTAAACGTTCGATTAAACGTTTCGACGACGCACAACAAGCCATTAACACGGTAAATCGAGGCCCTGTGGCTCGTCTGAGCGGCGGCACGCGATCGGCATAGCCGCTTCTCGTGACCCGGATTCGAAGTCGTGATTCCTGTTCTAATGGGACGTTATCGCGATACGATTGCCTGCCGGGATTACCTGGCTGGGAATCTGCCTCCCACGCGAACACCGTGTTGTGAACCTGTATCGGCCGATTATGAAACGGACGAGGATTATGCACACGGCGACGGCTAATAAACCGCGGTCTCTCCTTTTTCCCCGGCGCGGGTGCGTTCCAGTCCAATTAGGATTCCTCGGGGATACAGAGAATGATTTAAGAAAAATTGCTACCGGTATTTTCATGGGAGAGCCTGGCGGAGATCTAGAGTAAGTGATACCGAGCTTGATATATGGATCTGGTTATGTACGAGTTGTCGATTTTTTGAATCGAAATGTTACAGTTACTACTCTGAGTTGAATATTGTGCTCTGTGGTGAACTAATTCTCCAATTTTTTTTCTCCTCGGCAGAGAGCAACGCTTCTATGGGAAATTTTTTAGAATGGAATGGACGATATTGATACGTGGATCTTAATTACGAATTTTAAAAACGTTGAGTCAATGATATTTTCCAAATGGGGAGGAAGTGTGAGAAATATTGAATTCGCAACTAAAATATTTCGTATAACTGGTGTTTTAAACAATGATATTCCAAGTATTCCTCGATTTACGATATCAATCGAAAGCGATTTCATCTTCTTCAAGGGTGGTAAGCGCTGTTCGAAGAAGCCTGACGCATCGAACCGCCACCCCTCGCAACCTGTTCATCGTTGAAACATCCGTGAGCGGGATTAAAGCAAGAGAGAAGGAGAGAAATACATTCCTACCGGCGCGTACCTGCACGAAAACGTTGGAAACAGGTTTGCGAGGGCCAGAAGGACTCGCCCCGCGCTATCATTACAAAAAGATCGGATTAATCATCCTCGTGGCGAGAATCTAACTTTTCGAGATTAGAGAAAAATCGAAAACGATCGAAATTCAAGATTAACAAATAACATCTATTTCGAAGAATTTAACCAATTTTAACAAATTTAACGCGTTATCTACAATCCTGGTCAGGTTCGAGATATATAAAAAGTAATATACGTGAAAAGAGTTTGGCTCGTGAAACAAGCTAAAGGGGAAAAAAATGATCGAGATAAGCGACGATCGATCGTTCGACGCGCTTTTATCCCGAGAAAGGACAGCGCGGAGACTGGACTCCGGATAGGGCTCGGCGAGCAGAATTCTCACCGGGTCCCTTCCCCGCTTCGTCCTTGCGCCTAGACCCGCCGTCTCCTCCTCGTGTCTCTCTGTGTATATACACGGTAAACGCGTGTACACATATATACGTATACACACATATACACACGTCCGGGGAGGAAGAGAAAAAAAGATCGATCCTCTCGGCCGTGGTTGTGTGTGCCGCGCTGAGGAGAGCTGGCCGCGTGCAGGATCGACGTGCCGTGAGCGCGCTCGCTCGTCTCACCAGGGTGGGAGATACGAAGGTATAAAACCGATCTGGCCGACTGGTGGCAGCCAGTCCAAAGGCCAGATGTGGCGGCGGCTCTAGTCGCACGCGTGCGAGAGAGACGATCACGACACGGCGTGCGGTGCTCCCGCGAGGAAACGCGAGGAAACAGTAGGGAAACCGCGGAATATACACACACACACGCGCGTATATATATACATATACAATCTCTTCATGGTTCGACACGGCGAACGCCTAGCGGCCCATCGTCTGTGAATTCGTGCGCGCGATTACTTTTCGACTCTCAGAAGAGGAGAGAAGGAGAAGGAGGAGAAGGAGGAGGAGGAGGTGGAGGAGGAGGAAGCTTTAGGTACTCCGTTAGGGAGAGACACGTTGCTTCTGCTCTCGTGTTTCGAAAAGGAAAGAGAGAGAGAAAGAGAGAGAAAGGACAACGAACTCGACGAGGACGTCGAGGACTCGCTCCCTGGGACTCCCTGGCTAGGCTCTGGTCTCCTCCTTCGGGGATTGATCGTTGAGGCACGTAGCACGGTATCGAGAGGGAGATTTCTTCCTTTTTTTCTGAGGGGTTGATCGCGGTTTCTTGTGGAATATTTATATTACACGTTGAGGGAATCACCAAATTATTCGGTGGTGATCGCAAAAGGGGAAGAGTGCAATTTCCTAGGTGCGGAGTTTTCTCTTAGAGACCTAGGGGATCGATCCTTCCTCGAGAGGTTCTTGTGTCACGGGGTTTGCCTTGGAGTGATTTTCACGGAATAATAAAAAAAGGGAACGGAAAGAAGACGAAAAAGGAGAAAGATACCCCGGAACATGTCTGGGATTCGAATCAACGTGGAAGAGGCATCCAACGATGGACGCGAGGATCTCGTTCCTGATGTAAGTGAATTATATGTATTATTGCTGCGCGTTGACTTCCACCTCGAGTCTTCCTGTTATCCAACCGTTTTAGATTTTGTAAATGATAGGCCGGTTACAAGGCAACCGTATCGCGGAACACTGTCGATCCTTCTCTCAGTAACAACTATCCCTAGCTGCTTTCTATTCCTTCCTTCCGCAATTCAAAAGTCTCGATTCCTCGACGAGATTTAATCGCGAATTAAATAAAATAATTCCATCGGACTTTCACGATGGAAAAAAGATGACTTGGCGATCCATTTGGCGGGAAACTGTTTGTAAAAGATGGATAATAATAGTAATAACAAAGAAACTATTCGTCAGATGAGAAAAAGAATATTAAAAAAAACGAGTCGGCAACTCGACGACTCAATTTTCGACGAACAGGCGAAAAAAGGAAAAGAACTACTGCGAGCAATCGTAAATTTCGTGATCGCTCCTTGATTTCTAGTGATTAGCGACTCTGGATCGGTTACATAAAATAGGTGTAAAATTTGAGGAAGTCCGCGAAACGAAATTTCACAATGTTATCCAACTAGGAAATAGAATTCTTCTGATTTAATGCATCGTGCGTAATTAGAATAGGAAGCAACAAGTGTTCTGAAAGCTACTCCTGCCTGAAAAGTAATTAACATTACCTTGCGGAAACCGTGGTTCAACGGACGATTATCGAAGAGAACTTTAGAAGAACTCGTAATATAATCGATCGATCGAAGTGTCTTGGTAAAAGGCGTCCAACAATTTAGGTTCATGGGCAACGTGCGTGCATGTATATATATAAACGTAACACCGTTCACCGCGAATACTTAATAAGTCCGACACCCATCCAGCAGCCCCGCTCTGCGTTTATGTAACGCAAAACTGCGGCTAAGTGGGTAGGAGGGATAGTTTTTAGTTGAGAAACGAAGGACGATATATTCGTTCCCAGTTTATTCGTAGGAAATAACGCGCACGAAAGGCGAACACGATGGCGACGAATCGCGTATACGAATTGCAATATCACGCGTATTGTGCAATCGGGTCGCCTGAGACGCGTTGCTCGTGAGAAATTCATTTGAGAAAACTTTCCACGAAAAATCGAACGAGTCGGAAGATCGGAGAGAGTTTACGGTATCTTCTTTGATCCGAGAGCGCGATTAACTTCACGATTCTGTCGAATCGATCGTTTCGAATTTTAATTATATTACACACAGGAGAGGCAAGCGTAAATTTGACCGATAATAAACGGAATTATATTATTCTTTTCAAGTTACCCCATAAATTATGATTTATTTCGATATAAAAATTTATTTAAAGTAAAGGGGAGTGTAGATTCTTTTCTTTTTTTTTTTTTTTTAAATACCAACTCATAAATATAAATTTTTCAAAATGTCTTGGACATGATTTACACTTATGATTCTTAAATCGTTATAAATCATTTAACCGTCTCTTCATTTCATCAGAATAAATAAAGATATATTATATTAAATATGTTTCATTATTGAATAACAAAGATTCATTAATATAATTCCTTCCGACCATTTTTCTCTCTACAGTTTCATGCTCTGCCGACTGCACGGATTTACACGCTCGAGAATAGAATTTATTTGTTGCCTGTGGCTCAACAAGATTCAATGTACTTTTAAACAACTTTAGATATTAACTTAAATATCTAAATGCACAGCTGGTTTGAAAGAGAGAGAAATGATCGGAGCAACGTAGGCGTCACGGGATAAAAGTAGACTATGTAACTCGAGTTGAAAAACGGATTTCCATAATTCCGTAGAAGCTGGTAACCGGCCACCTGTACGCCGTTCCTCACATTATTCGCGTTTCATAATTTCTTCGCCTTCTTAACGTTTACGAGCCAGATTACGATTGCCTCTCAATGCAAATTTCTAGCGAATTCTCCGGATGATAATTCATCCGAACGAAGCCAAGTTTATGGCTATTACGATAGATCAAATTGAGAATTCTATGTTAAATTATATAAACTACAAGCGTTTCTTTTTTTTTTAATGAAATTTTAATAAGAAGAACGTTACGTATCGACGTTAAAATGCAAATTAGGTATAACGATGGGATGGATTGCACAGGATATTGCGAAGTAGGTTACTAAGTTCAAGATTAAGTTCAAGACAGGCTTCTACAGGGTTAAATATCGATCGAAAGCTGGAAATTAGTTCAGAATATTTTGCAAATATGTTACACCCTTGTGAAACATAATATCTTCCACAATTTTTAACTTAAAATTCACGATTATTAGAGAAGAAACTTGACTTGGAGAGAGAAGCTGTTCCTTTATCCACCGTGTTCACCTTGTATAATAAATTTTTTAGTAAAAAAAAAAAAAAATTCCGATAGAAAATGGCTCGTGAAAGGTCAAAAATGAAATATATAATTTTGAGGAACGCTCAACTAGTGGTATTCAAACCGTCTTTCGAATATAATTGATTGAGATTGATTCAATGGATTTTACAAATATACTTTGTAACTAGGTTACGAAGAAGAAGAAGAAGTCTATGTCAATCTCGTCTTCGTTATCGATCATTTGCACGTCATCGCGATATCTCTCGCGATACCTTTAGATTTAGAACGCGCACGAGGCCGTTTCATCAAAATTTTGGAAATTGCAGACGTGTGAAACGAACTTTGGAAATGAAATCGAGAAATACCACGTGCCTAATAAGCGAGATTAGTCATGCGCGAGGCGATTCGAGGTTGTGGAACGCGAACAATAAAACAAATATAACGAGCCTTATAATATATCTTAATAATAATTTAAAATTCGTTGGAAAGAGTTTTCTCGATAACTTAATATTTCCGATGAAATGCAAATTAGTTAGAAGCGACTCTCTTTCTCTTTTTTTTTTTTTTTTACAGAGAGAACCTTCGTTTGCCGAATTATCATCGATATATCGATAGCCTTCGCATACCGAATGGTGCCTTTAAAGTAGTGAGCGATATTTTTTTTTTCTCGACGTTGAATTTATAATCCAAACTTCTTTCTTTATCATAGAAAAGCGATTAATAAATTTTTCGAATATTAATTTATTTTTAGAATTTTTAAACGTGTCCTCGATAGAAGAGGGTGTATCGAAATGGATTAATGAAAATGTGTGTATATATGTATATATATGTAAAGAGATTAGAGTACTAATTAATCAGTGTGCGAAAACAATTTTCAGTCGTTGACCTTAAGAGGAACTCGAGTTCGTGCGGATTCGTGCGGATTTCACTTTCCACCTTGATAGCTGAGAGACTCGTTTGTCTCTTTCGTGGTGAACATCCACGGTTGTTTGTCCGCAAACGTTGAAAAGCGTGTTGTTTCTTCGCAAAAACTTATTTCGTAGAAATGTATATCTCTCCCCGAGTTTAAATCGAATTTGATTTAATAAAAATACATTTTGACTCAAAAATATGTATATATATATATATATATATATACGTCAATGTATCATACCAACGCATGGACCGGTGTTAATTAACTTTTATAATAATTAAAAGCATCAACGACAAGATATTTTTATCTCTTCCTATATTTCATTAAAAACGATGATGAATAATCATAAAATATTTTTTGAGCGATTCTTGATTGTATGAAATACAAGATACATCATAAACTAGTTTGGGGAAAAAGAAAAGAAAAGAAAAGAAAAGATTAAACGTGACACGTAAAAAAGCACAGTTAAGATATCATTGAGAAAATAGGATTTTCGAATTGGCTGGATCAAGGTCCAGCGCAAGGGTTCGACAGAGAGGAAAAGTGTTTTCGTTCTAAGGTCGGAGCAGAGAAATCGATTTTGCAATATGGAGTGCTTTCTCTTGTTGCATGTAAATGTCGCCGCGGGGAAGGAATTCATGGGATCGCGACATTGATTCGAACAATTTATCCTGACGAGATATCACTCTTCTATAAACAAATAAGAAAAACTATGAAAAATATTCGAAGAAACAAATCGAAGAAGAGAAGAAGAAAAAAAAAAAAATTAAACGTATCTCGAGCCAAATAAAAGATTAAATATAATACCGATATACGATCTCGATCCCTGTTGTTTGAAAACGATCATTGAATAACGATTTCAAAAGAATGCTGAAACACTAGCGACAACTAGTCGGCAATTATATAATTCTTCTTCTCGGTTCATTAAGGAAACAGATTTCGTTAGGTTACGTGATAGAAGCGACGCGTGCCGACTTTCATTCTCTCTTTCGAGGCGTCAAGTATTCTAACGGAATCTTTATATCCCCTGTGTCTAAAGACTTCGACCGTTAATACCGCATTATCTATAAACACGCCAATCTCGCGTAATCTCGATTTAAAAAAAGAACAATTATCATACATAAGATATTCCACCAACCACTAATACTATAATATCGTTTGTAAAACTGTCGATATCTGATGATGACACGTTATTTCTCTATCTTTTGAATCTTTTAATAGAAGAAAAAAATAGAGGAAAGAAAGAGGAGAGGTATGAAAACGTTGTTTCTTAGATCGCGGTGTTAGATTCCAAAGGACACGCACTCACACACGCGTATACGGCTACGATGTCGCAAGATTTGGAAGATTCTTCATTTATACACGTCGTAAATGCAAATCGGTCGGGGAGACGGGCATTTTTCAAACGACGACCTAGAGGAGGTCCCTGCCGAACGTTAATAATAGGTTCTTCCGGATCGTGACATTTCGATTGTGGAAGATTATTAAACATCGCCTCGTTATTATCGTGCAGTAAATCGAATCTGATCCGAAGTGGGTTTCGAGAGATGGGTTGAAAAATAATTTGCAGAACAGAATTACCTGGCCATTATGAAATCAATGGATTCCCAACAGGTTTATTTATAGCCTTGTACGTCATGTTGATTTATAGATTGCAAACCAACACTTTTTCTTTCTGGTTAAGGGAAAATTTCAGAAGAGGAGCGCGGAGGCTTGCAGTTTAGCAGGAAGATTAATTCGAAATCGTATCTCAATGACAAAAGGTATATATTATCGTAAACTTATCGTGTGAATATCGATCTTTTGCGCGAGAGGAAGTAGAAAGCGGTCGAAAGTTCGGAACTAAAAAGCGTAGAATTGTTAAATAAACGAGAAGGAAAGTTTTCGTTATGATATGTGTCCATCGTTTCCTAGAAATCGTAATCTTTTCTGAGGATCATCTCTCGCGTTTTCAAAGATTCAGAAAAAGGATTTAAAAAAGAAACGAAGGGGATTTCGAAGAGAATCTCGTTACTCGTGACGGATCACCGAGGACGATACACCGGGAAAGAATTAATGAAGACAAACGAGCGAATTCTGGTCGAAAGGAGCGAACAAGTGTGTAAATCACTCGGACTAATTAAATTTTCGCGCATATGCTCGATGATATAATGTTGATCCATCATCAAGACAAACGATTCCACCTGGTTCACCTGGAATAACTTGGATTTAATCGCACGTGAATCAGAGGTTAGCCGTTTCCATCCCAATAATAAAAATACAATACACAAAAGAACATGAAAATTGTATCTAAACGAAATTAATAAATGACAAATAGATATTTCAAATGTGAATAAATGAAAAATCTTTGAGTCTGCTTATCAAATTAAACGCGCCAAACACGGTCATCTCTGGATACTCAAAAATCATGATGAATATATTTATAGAAAAATCGTCGAACTATCGCACGTTTCGTTTCTCGTCATTCAACCACATCTTCGAAAACGGTGTCAACGGGATTACGAAAGAGGCTGGTGGATTCGCAAACAGGGTCCTCCCAGCCGGCTCGCGGAAGTGGAACAGCGTTTCGATTTTTTTCAAGAATCCCTCGAGACTGGTTGCAACAACACAGGTCGCTTATCGCGCAGATGATAAGCTCGTCTGTCCTGCGAGGTGAAAATCGTGGAACACGTACGAATACGCAGAGATATATATATATATATATATATGTATAAGCGTAGTTGTGAGTGAACAGAGATGCGCGATCGGTTCAGGAAACGGCTTTCTTCCTCTTCGTCGAACGCTTCTTTATTTCACCGACTCTCGAAGATTCTCTCCTCGTAACGCCACGACTTTCCTTCTCTCTACCTATTCATGATGTTTGTCAAGAGCCTCCATGTATACGCGACAAACAAGGCTTTCTTGCCGTTGAGAAAATTTCAACAGGGTGGAGCGGATATTAGAATGAGTTATTGGTCGATATAAGAAGGAAAAAAGAAAGAAAAAAAGAAGAAAGAGATTGTGCCATGATCGTAAGTCAATGGTAATAACCTTGAAGAAGATAGAAGTATCTTGTTTGCATGTGAATGAGACGAACGAATTGGACGTGTATTGGAAAGTTTCCAAAAAAAAAAAAAAAAAAGAAAACGTTTCTTATTATCTCTGTGCCATGTAATTTCAAATTTGCATTGCAATGCGAGGCAATGTAGAGGCATTTATATGTTTTATTAAAAAAAAAAAATTTTTTTACTTCAGAGAAACGTAATTCATTTGAGAAACTATCCAATTTGCCTTAAGTTTAATTTCTAATTACGATAAAAATGACCTTGCTTCGAAAATTCTTACTTAAGAAATACTTTCATCTTATTTTGAAAAATTGTATCCATCTAATTCCGTAGTTTATCTTTCAAAAAATTAATTTGGCTTCGAGGGAATTAAATACGTTAAATACACGAGGAATAAAAATATTCCACAATGACAAATTGTCGTACCAAGAACAGAGATATATCTCATTTCGATCGATCGATCACTTCCCAATAGGTGAGGTAACTGCTAATTGGCAATCAGGCCGACCTTGTGGAAATAGGGAAATGACAAGGACGCTTTGCACGGATTGAGCACGAACCGCGTTACGCTTTTCACGCTTCACAATTCGAGACGAATTGTCGACACGCTCGAGGGCGAGTCTGCAAAAAAGCAGAGAAGTTGAGCAGAATATTGTCTTCGCGGAAGCTGCGCGAAAGCACATGCCACGATGTTTACGACTAATTGCATCCGGGATCATTAAGATCATTTGAAAGCAATCCCTGGTAATGGTGAATATCGTGAATATAAGCTATAGAGACAATTACATTGGCGATCGTTATTACATCTAAATGGCCGTCAAGGTTATTAAACAAGATCGTTAAGAAATCTACCATTTAGCTTCATAGATAGATCACTATTTTCTAATTTTATCCGAGTTATATTTCAAGATATTTAAATAACATCTAAATATATTCTTCCATTTAAATTGAAGTTTTTCCCGATAGAATTACAATTTCGTTATCGATATTCGAATCAATGCGAAATGATGACAAATCTTTTTTGTGTATCAAGAATTTTAAAATATTCCCTTGTTCCTGTACTAAAGAATTACTGATCGAAAGTTGAATGATACAAAAAATAAAGTATTAAAATAAAATATGGAAATTTAAATTAACTAAGATCGATTCATTCGAATATCTAATAAGATGCAAAGAAATATTTCAAATAAAAATTGAAGTGGTATTTCCTATTTTTCACGTGATAGATTTTTACAATTTTTGTTCCAGTTAAAACACCCTACTTAAAACATTTCTTTGGCAAATATTTGAGCGAAACGATTTGAAACAAAATACCAATAAATTAAAATAAATATTAAAGACACTACTAAATACGACATCAACAATCTCGATTCACGATTCAGAGATGGAAAAGGATTAAGAACCGCGCCAAGAATTCCAACAACTAATTCCCGTTAACAAAGTCTCCATTATCGAACAATTTCATCCCCTCCTCCTCGCAATGAATCTTCTTTCTTTCGCTAGGCGCAACAGGAGGCCAATAACAGTTTCGCGCGCAACGTGAATATACGTTTCATAATCGTGATATACTCTAATACACGACGAATACGAAACGATCTCAAGGATCGATCCTCCGATTATTACAAATTAATACGAAGAGCGGACATCTTAATATCTGGGAGTGGGATCTTCTTCGTTTTTCTTCCATTACAAGTAAACGTGGATCGAACGGTAAACAGAGAATGAGACGACGGCGTGCAATCGTCGATGTAATGAGCCCGGCACGGGTTGCAAAATATGTAGACGATCGCGGCAAACGGGGCTTAGATTTATGTTTTCTGTGAGGCAACGCGGCACGAGATCGGTGTGAAAACGGGCCGCGCTCGAACACCGGCGCGGATGGAAATGAGACACAGTGTCGAAACTTGTGTGTTATTAAAATCATTGCCTCCCTTACCGCGATCTTTACAGTGGAAAATGATAGGTTGTCGTTATACGAAGCTGTAAGCGTATTTTTACGGGATTGGATAAAGAATTTGATCTCTATTTCAATCATTCGGGCGGGGCAGTTACACGTTATGATGTAGAGCTGCACGTCAACAGTTCATCCTTGAAACTTGGAGGAACGCGACTCTAATGATGGGAATCGCGAATATTCTGGGACAAGCAACAAGTAGGCAGGATAATCTAATATTACGAGGTAATAATCCTGTTCGTGATTTCGTCGGGTATCGATTCAGGGGGAACGTTCAAATGTCACGTAACATTTCAACGATGTAATACGAGGTAATGTTTACCAGGTGACACGTAGCGTTAGAAACGATGCGCTAAAAATCGATAGAAATTGCTTTGATCGCGGGTCAGATGGTTTAGCTAATAATAATATCCAGGAAGATTCGAGGGGGGTAGGGTAAAATGTGGTTATGAAAATTATCGCTAGTTATAGAAAGTTGTGCGTCCAAGGATAGAAGGAGAGAGAATATTCTTTGGTTAATAACGAATTTTCCATCCATTTATTTGTAAATTGCTTGGGGAGAGTTGAATATATTGGAAAATGTCAAAGTGGAGAAAAAAGTGGAAAATGTATTTGCCAATACATTTGAATGGAAATTTAAATTTGTAAAGGGCGAAGGTTTAACGTGAAATCTGGCTCGTAGGTGTTGAATGGAAGAAGAGAGACAGAGATGATTCGATATTTTAAATTCCTTAATAAATATCGTGCTTTCTCGCGGACACGTTCTTATAAATTCTCCAACAACGCGTGTTCTTTTTTTCTCGATTATTATCCCCGTTCCGAAATCATCGTTCCATTGGGAATCCCGTCCGTAGAATTTCTTTTAATAAACCGGATTGTGGACGTCACAAAAATTCACGCTATGAGAATAAAAATAAGAGGACTAGTTCCTAGAATGCTAATATTAAAATCTGCAAAGTTATTCAGACCTAATACGTCAGATCTTTCATTCCTTCGACTATTAATTAATGCTAAATTATTCGAGAATTATTCATCAGAATAATCGTGGATATTGTATTTAATTTTCGTTAAATTTAAATTAATAATTAATAAATTTTCGCCATGCAAATCTCGACAATCTCAATCTCGATTTACAAAAGAGGATTATTGGATCATTTGACTGAAACGAATCGTCCCTCTTCCTCGAGTTTCATCGAAAGCGATCCCGCCGCAGGATGAACAAGGTCAAACCACGGAATCTTATCGTTATCGCTACCTTGTAACATATATCTTTTTATGAACCGCATTTTGTTTTCACGCATCCGACGACGAGCTCCGGATCCGAGATCTATCCAACGAGATATCGGTAACAAGAAAACGTATCGACTGACGCGACATTCCTGAATAATCCTCGCGATACTCGTGCATGCAAATTGACGAATCAATATATCAACCCGTTCTTCGGATGACGTTCGAATTCCAACCGAAACGTTAAATTGTTGGAGAATCGAAAAAAAAAAAAAAGCAATAATAAAACGAGATGACTCTTACAACACTCCGTTCCAAGGAACTTGCTAAAATCAACGAATTATTTAAAGCATGCTCATATTTTTTTTGACAACCTTTAACATCTAGACAATGACGTAAAAACGTGGATCAAGCAGGGACAAAGATCGATGACCTGGCGAGATCCCATCTTTACGATGAGAGAACGTGATAAATTTCTACGGGTTCTTCTATTACATTTTTTAAAAAAAACGACAAATATAAAAACTGTCCAAGAATTTTTAACAATTTTCTATTCCTATCTTCGATGGCGCTATTACAAGCCTTCTTTAAAGAAGATGAAGAGAAAGATGAAGATCTTTTCGCGATAAGCATTCTATGTTTTCTAACTCTCATCGTCGAAGTAAGGTAAGGGAGATGAAGAGGAATCGGAGCCGTTCATCCCCCTGGCGAGAGAAAGAACATACGGGAACGAAAAAGAATCAGGGAGTTTCAGAGTGTCGCGTTACCCGGGCCCGGCACAGGTGCGGCGCTTCGAGGCTGACCAGTGTATTGAATTCCACAAAAATTCTTAACGACGCCTCTCTTTGAGCGTCGCCCATTCTCTCCATCCCGGTCTCCGTTCTCCCTCTACGAACCCTCCTCTCCCCCCTCCTCTTTTGCTCTTTCTCCCCGACAAAAATTTCGAGATATACCGGCTCGGAATACCTGTCACCGAGAGCACGCCGTCGGGTATCGAGATTCAGTTATGAAACTTCGATTCCGACAAATACATTCTCCTCCATTGTCTAGGAGGATTTGCGCAATGTGGATCAATGCGTCTTTTGATCGTTTGCAATTTCGCGGAGCAAAGCATCTCTTCCAAGTATCCTCGATTTGGAACGATTTGCATATCGATTGAAATTATAATTTCGAAATATTTCTACCCTCCTGTATTGATTCATTACAGATTGGAATTCTATTTCTTTCTTTTTTTTTTTTTTTTCGTTACGAACGAGAACATTCTATCAACTCCCTTTCTTGTGACATTTATTAAATCTTCGACCACCCTTTCATTAAATATTATTAAATATCATAAAAAATTCTTTCGAGGAACGAGCAACCTGTTATTACACTCTTCGAATGCACAATACATGGACGACAAACAATCTAAAATTTCCATACATATACATATATATATATATATATATATATATATATATATATATATATATATAAAACCGAAATATCTTGTCACACGCACGATTGCACAGTGACGTCAAACAGGAACAATGAGAGAATCGATCGAGAGCGGCCGGGTGGTCGAGTTCCGGCGAGTGCCGGAAGATCGTCGGTAAAAACGCTTTGGGCAAGGCTGCGTTTATTTTCTGAATACGGCCACGCCCGAAAGGACGCATAAATCGTAGGTCGGCCGGCAATTCCATTAGAATCGGATTCGATCGATGAAGCGAGCGAAAAATTGACGGGAGGAAAGAAAAAAGAAGAAGAGAGGCACCGGACCTTGGGCGGTGGCCAACCGGCGAAGGCAGGCCGCAGAGTTGGCGCGAAACGCGGCTGATTTACGTGCGAAAACGGCCAATTAACAGGCGAGCAATCGACTCGCACGAGCCCGGTGTCAAATCGAGAGATCGCGGAAATGCGATTTCTTCAGGGCCTTCTGACCCTGAACCAGAGTTTCGCGGCCGTGCACCTCGTGGCCGCCCCACGAAAACGACGAAAGAGTTGAGAAGACGACGAAGCGGCCGTTGGAATTCGAGAGTTGTGCACGTTGTGCAACGATCGAACCGGAATATGGCAGGCGCGTACGACGGTCCCCCGAAATTCCTTCTTCGAGGCAGAGGAGAGCGAGGGGAGCGAGGACCCGTTTCGCCTTCGCGAACCAGCCGATTGTGCATCGCGTGCATCGCGCGCTATGGAAGGATGACGCGTTCCTCCAACTTCTTGGAACTGTCTTTTATTCTACGCGGACGTGGACGACGCCCTCCTCCCTTCCGTTCCAGGAATCATCGAGCGTTAAGAATTTTTTTTATGACACGGTTTTCTCGGATCATCATATATGTATATATATATATATATATATATATATATATATACCTTGGTTGGTATTTCAACGCGGTGAAACCGCGCGATACGGATACCCGCAGACCGAGGACTGAGCTAGAACAATGACGGGTTGCGTCACTGTTTCGAAAACGAGTGTTTGCCGGTATGTAGAGTTTGTTTATGAAGCGAGAGCACGAGGGAACGGGAAGAGAATACAATAATGGTTGGTTAACGCGAAAGTCTATGGTCTAAGGTTCCCAATTGTTTCATGGTGTTAATTAGTATCGACGTGAAAATTGCACGGTGGTAATCGTGGGGGATTTTAAACGCGTTGTTCGAATATCTGTCGTCGTTGTTGTTCGACGATATTGGTCAATCGAGGTTGTACAGATGAAACAGAGATAAAGCGTGGATGTGGAGTAATGTTGCCCGTGTGGGGATAAACAGATAAACAACACGCGGTTGCAGGTGGAGGACATGCGGGCAAGGCAGAGAAGAAGCGTAATCGGCGCGACATTATCGGTTATGCAATCAAAACTTCACGTCGATTTACGTTGCTTTCAGATCGAGGCGACAGCGGCCACTACGGCGGTAGCGGGCAGCCCGCTTTCCTGGCACATCCCAAGGCCGTCCTTGGTGGGACGAAGCGAGAGGGACAGCGAGAATGGTAGCTGGGCTCATCATCTGCACCCAAACTCGCCGTCCAGAGGATCCACCTCGTCGCAAGGATCCACGGCCAGTACACACGTAAGCGGGGATAAACGGGTTATTTTCGAGCCAGATCTGGTTTATTATTGTGTTGCTATCGCGAGTATCGAGACTTGATATATTCTTGTCGAGTCAAATCGTTACGTATTTACATTTGAATTGAAGAAAATTTATATATATATCAAAGATATTATATAACTACGATAATCAGAATGAAATTAATTTCTCCCGATACTTTTAATACTCTACAATTAATCTATTAATAAATTGCAACGTCTAATTATTCGTTTCTAAGTATCTAGAGAGCTAGATAAATTACTTGTTACAAATTTAGATTCGAAGGGTAATTTTTTTCCATCTTAGATCTAAATAGCTTCTCCCGAGTTAAATTTAAACACGTGTTGCGTATTGCTATCGTGTTACAGAGTGCCGCATCGGGCACATTACTCCTGACAGCCGCTAACCTGGCCAATCTCGCGGCCATACATCCACCTACAGTGACAGCACCGAAACAAATGGATACTGCATCTGTGGCGAGCAGCACCCACTTCACCGTGGTGAACGGCCTAGGCAGACCGACCACCGTCTACAGGAAGTCCTGCTGCGCGAGAAATCAGCTCACAGTGCTCGTCTGCACTATGAGCTTCCTATTCATGGTCGGTTTGCTGCTTGGGATTCTCTACATGGAAAGTGAGTACCTCCTGTAGCGATTCTAATTGATCCGATAGATTTTTTAATCCGACACTCTTCGATGCTTTAATCTTCGTAGGCAGACAGATATATATTTTCTCTATAAATTTGATTTTTGTACCGTCTACGAGTCTAGATCTGTATTACGTATACGAGTTAAACAGTTATCGATCGAATTATTCGAATGTGATATTCGATTATTTCGTCGTATTACGTGAGTATCGAGTTTAAAAAAAAAAAAGATAAGAATTCGAAGAAAAAGTTTCGAGAAGAAATTCGAAAGATAACGATTCAGCCTACGAAAGATTAACAATGCTACCATATAGAGTGTTTCTAAGTCTAGTCTCCACCAGTCTCCGGTGCCTTTTACTTTTGATTACAGTGAGAATTCGCGACAAGTACCACTAAGTCGACGGGAGCTGGCAACTCGAGTGATCGTGGACACTATCCTTACCAAGTCTACGCGAAAACAACGTAACGAAGCTACGAGCTAAACGAGAAAAACGATTGGGGCCAGGAACAAATGAATTTCTTCGAAGCGTTTGATGAAAATTACGATTCTCGATCACGAAATTATATTTCGTATATTTATAATATACATGTATATTATCACTTAGAGCGTTAGGACGACTCGATTAGACGACGTTCTCTGTCAGAGAAAAATGGCTGTATTGCACCGTGTTCAACCGTGTGTGGTACGTGAAAACTCAGTAATTACATTCATGTAATAAGTTAGCTTTAGGTAAGGCCGTATATAGATAGCACGAACGCGATCCTAACTCTTAAATTTGAACCACTATATCGATTATCTCAACGCCGGAAACCCACGTGATTTCGAAATTCGATTAATTATTCGTTTACAATAACCGTTTCTTTCTACTTTCCCCACTCTTTTTATATCAAGTCGGACGAGAAAGTTATAAGCGAATTGTATTATTCCTAAATTTTGTTTATTATCTCTGTTCGAGCTTAAAATTCTCTTAAAAGCTCTGAAACGAGCTTTTCTTCGATCTAAATTGAATTTAAACGAAAACGATTTTATTTAAATCCGATTTAAATTAAATTTAGCAGATGATTCTATTGTAAAAAGACAATACGTTGATAAAAAAAGATAAATTGTCGTCATACAGCGCAACAATTAAGTCATAAATACGATTAACGTTGATGGACAGTTCGGAGCAATCGACGAAATGGGAGTAAGATAAGCGAATATGTTAATTTTAGGGGTCGTTATTTAATTGTTACTAACAGAAAAAAACGCCTAAATAAAACCTGGATCCCACATATGTCAGGGTATCGTGTTCCAGGGAATGTATGGAAAAGAAATGAGCAACGATCGTGCCGATGTCGATCGTTGACTCACAACTGTGATATTACTTGCGTATTAATTAATCGTCGATTCAACAAGAAACTGTCGAACCATGAAGAAAATTATTATGTTGTTTTATTTCATCCTTTCTCCTTTTATCCTGCCATAAATATATTGCAACATACTTTGTGTTTTTTCTTTTTATTATTAAGAATTAATTATGAATTAAATAAATTAAAGATTGAAAAAAAAAATGTTTTTTTAAAAAAGGTTATAGGTTGTATAATTTGTTTTTTTTTCTTTTTTTAATCTCTTAGAATATAATTTACGACGAAATTTAATTTATGAAAAATATAAAGAAAATAAAAATAGTGAATGAAATAATGTATAAAATTCTAAATTAATAAAATGATATCTGAACGAAGTAAAATATTTAATTTTTAGAAAAATTAATATTCTATTAAATAACTAATAACGTACTTTTTAAAGCATTCATAAGGATTCCAATTTTTATAATATTCATCAATAAATTTATTATTTTAAAGCAAAAGAATATCTTCAAGAATTAAGAATAAAAAAAAATCTAATCGCATACATAACATTAATATCACTTACCTCCAAATCCTGAAGTGTCTGCGTCCATCTGTAATTAGGCAGATCAGCACCATTTCCACTGTTAGGCCTGAGTTTATTTTTCTCTTTCTCGTCTTCCTCCTCATCTTCCGCGTCCTCTTCTTTTTTCGAGCTCTCTGCATTGTCACCGCTTGGGCCAGGAACAGCAGGAGATTCTTTCACTGATTTCTGTAATCAAAATAATAAGAATATATATATATATATATATATAAAATTAAAGAAATGTAATCTCAATTTAGATAACTGTAACTTGCTTGTACATACTTTACTATCTATTTCTTCTTGTAACTTTGCAGCTTGTTCGTCGGTTAGCTCAACAATCTTTGATTCTGAATTGAATTTATCCTCTTCAGCTTTTTCTTCTCTTTTTTTCTTTTCCAACCTCTCTTTACGACGTTTTTCTTGTTCTGCACGTTCAGCTTTTTCACTGGCAGCTTTGGCAAGAGCTGTAGCTTCATATTTCTTAAACTTACTAGTGACAAGCTAAAATAAAGTATAAATAATGTAATATGAACTACAATTCACGATTAATAACGTATGAATTACGTCTACGAGAAGTAACGAAACCATTTATATTGCTGAAATTCGTGCAAAAAATAATTACCTTTTCTGCAGCTCCTTCACCTCCCCCCGTGTAAAAATCCGTTTTTCGTGCAAGAAAACTGAAGATTGTGTCAAGTAGCTGTAAAATAAACCATAAATCGTTAATAATTTTCGAATTATTCGTAATTAATGATCTTGCTCAAAGTGAACCCTAACCTAAACCGGCTACGAAACTATACTCACCTCTTGTACGCCGCCTTCGTGTTGCTGGGCCATAGCCAACAGCATTCCGTCGAATTTCTCTTCGTTCTTCGACATTATTTTCCAAATTTACGAGAAAACTTACTGCGATACACGAACAAATCACAGAAAATATTCTCCACTGACGTTGAAACCGCGCACTTTATTGCCACACCACGTTTCAAATCAGAAACCTCTCGAATTATCGACCAAACACGACATTAAACGGTACACGTGGCGCCATCTCGCGTTGAACGTAAGTACTAACGGATATACACGTTCCAATGATTTTTGCATAATTCCATTTCGCATTTTTAAAATAAAAATTTGTTCCTGAAATTTAAAAGATTGAAAAGGGAAAAATTTAAAAATTTTATTATCCTTAAAAGATCGAGCCAAAATATATAATTTATTCGAGCGGAATGAAACGAATTAATGAAGTTAATATTTATTTTCGAAAAGGTCACAAATTTCAAGAAAACGTCCAAGTTCAGAAGGGAATGATAATTCTTTACGATTGCCGATACGCAACATTCCACGAATGATGCAATAAAAGAGATATCACTTGCAAAACACTCAAGTTGTTCGTCGTAGAACCCTTCACTTTCCTCACGAGCGCGCCCGCGAATCGTTTTCAATTTGATGCAAACGATAATCTCTTACTTCGGCGTCAAAACGTTAATGGGTTTCGCGTAACGAGAACGAAATTATTAACTGGCCCGGCCGAAAATTTATGCAAGGCGAACATTATAAAAAAGTAGGTTAAAGAAGTGAAAACAGCGTCCTTCAGGCGCGAATACCCAGCCTGTTACAATTATTGCAAACAAATAATTTTTCTTGCACCGAGATGATTCATTAGCGAAAGCAATTGGTCCCTGGTAAAACTCGTGGACCGCATTCTCGTTATTATATGAATTTTTTTTATCGATGCAAAGTGGAACAATCGATTGTAGCTCGTTCTCGATTTTTACCATAGTTCGTGTACGTGTTTTCCATACGTGTTTAAAATTATTCATTTTATCCTCACGATCCGGGATAATAATTATCTTATTTGAAATAAGATAATGGCGTACGACAGGACAATAAGGTTTCCAAAAATAATCACACAGACGTCGGTTAAAGTTGGACCTGGAACGTACGAAATATCGGATGTTACTTGTCCCGATAGGCATCTAGGTACGAAATAACCTACGAGATAACGTTTTAACAATACGTAAGATAAAAATTATATAAAATATAAAATAAAATTCTTCGTATAGCTGAGTATACTCCCTTTCTCTGCGGAACTGAAAGAAAAACTATTGATGTGCCGAAAGAGATCGCACGATTGCCAGGCCCTACCTCGTACACTTTAAGAACCCGACGACATATACCAGAACGTAGTTTATAAAAGTTAAAATTTTCAAAATTGGATCCAGAGAAATCTAGATGTAGTGAAAAAATTGAAAAATTACAGGGCGGAGTCAGCATTGATTTTAGGGATATTCGGTTTAAGGAAGAGATAATTGAAACACCGGGTCCAATTTCTAATTTGACTGAGACTTTGGTTAAAGAAAAAATAAGATCTCATCCCGGCACGTGGAGAGGTCCTCCTGGAAAAGTAACATCCAACTAACTCTTCTCTATAAGAGAGTAATAATAATTATTAAATTATTATTCTATAACTTTGATGACGAATCACAGTTATGGCTAACGCGACCCCCACCTTCGATCATTCCAACGGCCACATCGATTCCAGACAAAGATTATACGGGATATGACATCAATGAATACGGCGTTTTCGTGAAAAATCCTCCCATAAAGAAGAAGCCAACTTATTTTTACAATGTTCATCGAGGAGTAAAGCATTATTCTCTCGTTAAAAAAAAAAAAAAAAAAAAATGTTTAATATCGTTTCATAATATTTCTGAAACGTTCGATCAAATTTTCCAGGAAACGAATGCTACCACGTTAATGTACAAAGGTAATTTTTGGAGCAGAATGACGGGAAGAACAGAGCAACAACCCTTCATAACTCCTGGCCCTGGCCATTACGAACACGAAAGGAAGAAGACAGCCAATGAAATACACGATGAGAAGATAAGAGAAATAAAAAGAATGACTTCCTTGCAGCCACGTAGCTTCGATATATTGTATAGAGTAAAAATGCGCGAGGTGACTTTACATTGAAGAGAAATAATTTTGAAATACGATCCACGAGTATGTTGCCAATTAATAATGTTGAGAGTGAATCTTTGCATATAGAATTTGCCAGCACCAAATGCTTACAAGATAAAGAGTGTTTTTGACAAATATTCTAAGAGCAGATGCAAATGCGATACATATGTCGTTGAACCAGCACCTTTCGGCCAAACTGCCAAGGTTAATAATCGTTTAAAAGTAATTTCTTACATTTTATCATCGCTAGATTTCTTCTTACAGAGATTCGTTGATGTAGATTCTGACATACCTGGCCCGGGTACATACAATCCCGTTGTCGCTATAAAGTGTACACCTTCCATTTTCTCTGCCCCATTCGGTTCTTACGCGACTCGTTTTAAAAAAGATCCTGCGCACTTTGGACCAGGTAAGACACTTTTCTTACTTTTAATATATCTTCTCTTATAATTCCTTTCTTTCTGATTTTTTTCAATCGTTGGTATCTTACCAAGAGAGCCGTTCGTTTCCACTTCAGGACCCAGCGATTACGATTTGAATGCCGGTAATTTAGCTTTCGAGTCGGAGAAGCGTTACAAATATTCCTACGCAAAAAAAATGAGACCACAGACATACTTGGATACAATTTCTTATGGCGAGGAAGAAGAAGAATGTTATACCCCTCGTTCCCCCCCGAAAAGAATAGAAGAAACGAAGACTCTTGTGCATCACGTTGCTTTTAAATCGAAAGTAGAAAGGTTTCCCGAAGTTGAAAAGGTAAATTCAAATGAAGAAATCGGGAAATAAAATTAAATAGTATTAAAATCAACGTTTTAAACGATAGCAATTGATTTAGAATAATTATTACATTCATCGATAATCAGAAAACCATTCTGTAGATACGTATCGTAGCGTTATCGAATATTTTTCATATATTTTCCATTAGTTGCCACTGCCGCGCACAGATGGCAGCACTTGTACCATTTAGCTTCGCAAACTGGCTTAAATTTATCTTTGCCGCGCACAGATGGCAGCACTTGTACCATTTAGCTTCGCAAACTGGCTTAAATTTGCCTCTGCCGCGCACAGATGGCAGCACTTGTACCATTTAGCTTCGCAAACTGGCTTAAATTTGCCTTTGCCGCGCACAGATGGCAGCACTTGTACCATTTAGCTTCGAAATTACTTAATTCTGCCTTTATCGCCACAGATGGCAGCACTTGTACTATTTAGCTTCGCAAACTGGCTTTAATTTGCCTTTACCGCCACAGATGGCAGCACTTGTACAATTCAGCTTCGAAACTTGCTTAAATCGATTATCTCGAACTCGTTCCTCGACAATTCTCGCAAAAAATTATTAAATCCTATTTCTTGAAACTATTTGCAAGGGGAAAAAAAGGAAAAGAAAAGAAAAAGCCGATAATTTTTCTAAGTAAAATTCTCTCCGACCACTTCTTCTTTCCATCCAAAAAAGCGAAGGGAATCTGCTCCCGGAAAAGCTGAGTCAGTGAGGGAAGGAAGTACGATCGAGATTGAAAATGTTAAACGGGGAACAGCAATTTCTTTAATGAGATCGTATCCGAGTAGTGACGATAAGTCTGCGGTCAGCTCGGATTCTTTCATTCGTGGGCAGAAATCTGTGGGACCAGGCCGGAGTCCAGGTAATCCTCGAAGCGCAAGGCAATCAGGAGGAGGTCGAGACGAAATTAATGGAGGTGGATCGAAGCGATGCATTTGTACCCGGGGCGATTCGGGAACCAGGATCCAATTTGCTCGTTAATCGAGAGATCGTCGAACCGGGGTTCGACAGTGTGGCCGCAGATAAGGCCTGCGATAAGGACGATGCGGAACAACGACGCGTGTCGCTGCCTCTGTCGCAGCCTCCTTTGAGGTTGGGCCGGGAACCGCGTTCCTCGGAGTTGAAAGGTGGAATCCTTCTGTGAGAGTCGCCTTTTGAGCCACGCCAAAACCGACGTTCGCGTTTCACGGGTGGACATTCGAGAAATTTCATTAAACCATCGTTTTTCGCAGAACGTGTACGCGATAAATCACTCGTCCTTCCGTTCACTCCTTTTCCAATTAAAAATATTCAAATTATACCTTTCAATATTCTATCATTCTTTTATTCTCTTATATTATTAATATTTATTCCAAAACCAATATACAGTAATATAAGAAGTATCAAAAATTTGATCGATGTAAGAGTAATTATTTTCCAAATTATCCATTTCTTTTTATTTTATTTAACGAGTTGAAAATTCGTATTCACAAAACTACGATTTATTTGTTCCATAAGGATAAATATAAAAATATTGTTTAAAATTTGACTTATATATATTTACATTGTGTAACGCGAAGTAAAGTGACACAAAAAGACACCGCTGGAGATGGATCCTCTTCAATTTGGACGAAAAGTCAATTTCGGATGGATAATAACGGTACGTTTTATACGGAGCAGAAGTTATATCCCGCTTTGTCGGGCGGAATTATCGGGGAATAAAACGCAGGAGGAAAAGTGTCATCGCGAATTCTTACGATCGCCGGATAAGGACGTGGTCGGAGGGGTGAGACGAGAGAGAGATTCGGGGAGAGGACGTACGGTATTTACATAACGTAGGGAAGCGTCGTAACTCGACAGCGGGCGGAAATGACGTTCTGCCATACTCTCGGGGTCATTTCCACGTAGAGGCGCGTGGCCGACGAAGAGCCAGGAGAAATCACTTCCGGCTCGCTGAGCCGGAAATTCGAGCCAATCTCTGGGCACCGGTCTATATGTCTATATCCACCCTCGGAACGCGGATCGTCACAAGTATCGACGTTTAGTATTCATTCTCTGAATCTCGAGAGAGATCAGTCCCGTTACCATCGTCGAGGAAAAGATAGAATTATCGGGCAAGACTGTCGAAGCTTAATTGACGAACACTGATCAAATAACTGGAAGGAAATGGATTTATGCTTCGTGGCTCGACTCTAATCGATTACAGGGAAGAATAAGGATGGAAAGAAGAAGAAGAAGAAATGGTAACCTTTACCAAGGTTGTCCCCCTTTTTCCTTTATCCAGACAATTATCGGGACAACACTCGTTTATCTTTCATAATAAATTATTCTTATATACATCTTGATCGAAATTCTCGTAAAAAAACCTTGTATCGATATTTATTGCAGAGAGGCCCCGACGCCGGTATTTACGAGACCTTGAAAGCTTTCAAAAGAAATCGTGACAAATGCGAATTCCCCATGTTACACGTCCCCTTCGGTACGCGCGGCACACGATCTTCGAAGATATGGTTCGACACCAAGAAAACGCCAGGTACATCCATCAAAAAAAGTTAATTCCATCGAAAACTAGGATCCCTTTTAATCATCGAAATCGAATTTCCATCAGATCCAACCTCCTACCATCTGTCCAAGGATATACTGAAGAACGCGAAGGGCGGTGTGATCGACAGATCGACGAAGATCGAAAAGTACACGCCTCTGCTGGGACCCGCTTACTATACCGTAAGTTTCGACATTACGTCGAATTAACGTAACGCGTGGTGAGAAGCGACGGGTTGGTCGAAACGATATTTCCAAGCAAACTGTGCCCGCAACAACGAGAATCGAAACGAGAGGGAGGATGGCTCGCGTATTTTCACGTCGAAATTTCTATTCCGTTCTGTCGGTTCACGTATATACGGTATTTACTTTGTTGTCACGAGCCAGGATATTGCGTGCTCGGTGCACGAGCGGGAATAATACCGGATACTTCAGATGGTGATGTATGAGTCCTCCCCCCCCTCTGCGTTACGAGAGATGGTTAGACGGGCCCAGCGTCTGTCTGTATTACCTCTGTCCGACTTGTGGAACCGACCCACGGCTTCGTAAATAGCCCCGAATTGAAACGGAAGTCCTTCTTTTTCATACGTTGGACGTCTTTCGCGCGTTTGGACCGGGTCGCGAGATGAATGTGTCGGTGGAATGGAGAGTTTGAAATTGTACCGCGTTTTCTTTCGAGAAATGTATATTTTTCAACTGGTCTCTCTGGATGTATGAAAGAAAAGGAAGGAAAGAATCAATCTGTCGTGTAAATAACAATCGATGATTCGTGGAGTTTGTTAATTATTTTTTCGTATCTTTCTTTCGATCCTTTAATTCGAAAGATTTATAATTTGAAAGGATTGATGAAAAGAGATCTCGTTCGTTCGTAGCTTCCGCCCTACTTTTCATCCCCCCTTCTGAAGAGATCGTTCAATGTTACTTTGGGTAAGCCGGAAATCATTAAAAAATTAGAGAAGGAAGAGGAGAAGGAGAGGAAGAAGGTGCGTTGTCCATGCAAGAGAAAGAAACTTCGTTGGTTCGAACGAAAAGTATAGAAGAATTATTTATTCCTTTTTATCACTATTAAACAAATTTTTTTAATCCAATTTATTATTAACTGAATATATATTCTTTTTGTTGGATGAAATTATTATAAATATATTTCGTAGAATAAAATTTTTCCATAAATTTTCCACGCAATCATTCCCCTCCTCCCCAAATTCAACGTATATTTTAATAATGTGGAAACGTTGGAAACAAATGTACTCCAGTTTATTCGTTAATACAGAATTATTATTTACGTGCAGTGCGGGTGACACGTAACCAACAATCATCGAGCAGAGAATATTTCCGGGCGTGTAAATCAAACGCAACGCCGAATACCCCCTCCGCCCCCCCCCCCCTGCGAATAACAGATTCCCAAAAGATTTCCACGGTAAAAGCACGTGTTCAAGTCGAGGACGCTCGGGATTAACGGTGCAGATGAGCAAAATATAGAATTTCAATTATAACACCGCGTTGACGTCGTCGATTTTCAACCCCCCCTCCATCTCACCCCTACGCGTCATCGGCGTGTATAAATTATTCGACGATGCTTGCAAAAACGTTGATCGACAATGGCCAAATTTATTCGATTATATCACGTATAATAAAATCATTGAACACACGCTGTGCCGTGAGAGAGAGAAAGAGAGAGTATTGCGAGCGAGTGAATAAGACTCGTTGTATGGATCCATAATACGACAGGAAGTAACGTCGACAGGTGTCGACACGTGATTTGTATGGGCTGCGGAAAAGAATTTCCGCCAGAACGATACTCGACTCGATACTCGTCGCGTTATAATATTAAAATAAAGCGATGGAGAAGTAAGGGAAAGGAAATTTGTGCGCTCTCTCGCGCGAGAAATTCTTATAGGTAAACGTGTGATTAATGAAGCAATATCGGTGTTATATTGATTGATAAAGTCTGTTATGAATACTTTGGATATTGAATCGAGCGGATTACGAGCATGATATCGGACGTAAATGGAGCGATATATTATCATCGTAATGTATACGAAACACTAAAAGCCGAGCCAAGAAGCGTCAGGGTTTTCGGATCGTGTTTGGCGTCCCGGACTTTGATCGATCACTGTGAATGGAAACTCGGTTACTTGTACATTACCTCGCTGGCTATAGTTTTCTCGATCCGCTTCTTACACACAGTAAACTCCTAAAACGTTAAACCTGTTCCTGAAAATTCGATTTGCGAAAATATTTCCTTAATTCTCGATAAAAAGAATGAAAAAAAAAAATCTTAACTCATAGCTTAAACTCGTGAATTAAGTAATATTAAAAATATAATTTTAAAAGAATATGAATCGTTAAATTATATTCTCACAGTTGTTAAGAGAATATTTTATTGATAAAAATATACTCATAATCACGATATACAAATATCACAAACTATTATTACCCGTTAAAATTATAAAATTAAGAAATGCAAACCAAAGCAAAGAAATTAATTTCTCATTTTTATCGCGTTAAAGATTATATCTGTCTAATAGACAATTCGTTTTCCCTTACAATGCGCATAAAATTCAGGGAATAAAACGAAAAATCTTTATGGTGGTTTCTCGTTTAAAAATCGACGTCGATGGGAAAAAGTTGTAAGCCGCAAGCTATCTCAACGCGTCATCCATCGCGTATTTCGTTTCTTTTTTTTTTTTTTCTTTTTTTTTTTGTAACCATCGTTGTCGGGTAATAAATACTTTAATTGCAAGGGGGAGAAATTCTCTTTTTGTCTAGGGGAGCTCCCTTCGGCGAAAAGAATTCTTCAAGGGTATTTAAAGTCTCGTAGTTACTTTCGTAATTACTCTTCGTTTCGCTCGGTATGGCGGCAAACAGAAGGAAAATAATAAAAGAAAAGAGAGAGAGAGAGAGAGAGAGAGAGAGAAGAAAAAATGAGAGAAAAATAAGGGAAAAGAAATGAAAGGTAAAAATGAAAACGATGAATCGCTACAGTTATAATATTTCTCTCTCTCTCTCTCTCTCTCCCTCTGGGATTTGAATATTTATGCACTGGATGTTCCGCACTGACAACATGTGCAATCTTTGGGAAGACCGTGTATCGTTCCATCCCTTATCTTTTATTTGCATTCTCCGGTTCGATGATATAATTTATTTACACGTCCGTTGGTTTTGACGCGTTATTTTTAATACGAACCGTCTCGTTACGTCTGGAACGTAACGTCGTTAATTCAATTTGAATTGGATAATGGAATATATACAATTTAAAAGGGTTCGAAATGTTTTTTCAAGCCAAGTGATAAACAATGTGATATAATTTTAAATACGATAGTTCAGCGGAAGAATTTTTAAAATTAATTATGATAAACGTGAAGTTAAAAATGATATTTTATACAAGAATGTATTTGAAATTGAAACTGAATTTTTTTTTCTACTCCTCGCGAAATATACCCACAATTCCGTTTCAGACTACAGATTTAAGACGATTGTACGAGAACATGTCCGAGGATTCGCATGTTTGCGCTGAGGTCGTTTGCTCGTTTTTATTACCTGAGAATATATACAGGCACTCGAGAAATTACGATGTTTAAACAACGTTTAAACGAGCGTTTAAATGCGAATGCTGACAAAATTATTCATCATCGGTAATGAGCAATTTAAACTTCGTGTTACAATCCGGCAAACATTTAAACGGGTAAACATTTCATTAAATTACAATCAAATTTTATTTTAAAAATGATAATAGTAATACCTTTGTATACAAAATTCCTTACTCGTTTTTCTACAAAAAGGTTAAAAAAATATTATCCACTCATATTTGTAATTATCGAAATTTATTAAAATATCAAATTACCATTATCAAGTGAAATAAAATATGAATTATTATTATAAAAGATTATTATAAAACAAGAACCCTTCTCTCTCCTTTGTAAAGCAATAATAATCCCAATTTAAAAAGAAATTCCAATCGATTCGTATTTATCAAAGAATTCACGAAACAAGAAGTAGAAGAAGAAGAATAATTTAAACCTATAAACCCGTCCTCCATTGGTCCCTTCGTCATCCCGAGAGCCTCTCTGAGCTGGAGTAATCGGAGAAGCCCGGCATTCTTCCCGCGTCACGCGCCCACGTATGTATCAACGCCGCGAAATGTACCGTCGACGCCGACGACGCATCGTGCCCGCTAATTTCCTCGCGGAATCGTCACACTCCGCTTGTCACCGGGCCGCTACGGGAAGCAATTCCTCCGTGGATTCCTGCCTCCGAGGAATGCCTCCCTTTGATCGTTGCCTCGCGAGCAACGCCGCTCTTAACAAGAGGCGACGGATAACTCCCCCCCCGATCCTCCTCCCGTCATAGCTAACGCTCCCCCTTTGAAACACCTTGTTCCATCCAAGCGGAGCCGAGACGAAACGCGGGGCATTTATCAAAAATTCCGTTCGGACCCGAGGGCAATTGTCTCGTCGTCGTCGTTTGAATCGAGCCTCGTCGCTTGATACGTCGATTGACACGGTCATTTTGCGGTCGGCGAGCACAATGCGGCCGGGCACTGAATCTTGTTCACGCGAGATGTCATCTCGTGACCAGGTCTCACGCACACGGAGTGCCGTGTACTTTGGAGAGGAAGAATTTTATCATAAATGTTGGACAGAATTCTTTTCAGAGTCTGTTAAAAATAATAACAATGTCGGTAATTAATTTTTATTCACAGACGTGAGATGGATGAATACATTGAAATAAATAATTTTCGATGGAAATATTTGTATCGTCTCGATATAAGAATATTCAATTTGTGTTTTAAACGATAACTCCATCAGATTATAAACTGATATAAAATAGCAAAACAAACTACTGTACTATACCCTTTTTTTCTTATTGAAGCTACAATTTTCAATCTCAAACTTTCACATACCTACATCAAATGCGAAATAAAGATACCTATATGTAAACACGAGGCAATATTTGCTACGCAACGACATTTACAGTTTATAGTTCTCGCCGCGGTAAATACAATACAGTACACGTTGCGTACACGTCAAGAAGGGAATATCTCGTGTAAACTCCTTGCGAACAATTTGAACAGAATCCGCGTGATATCGGGAGAGGTCTGTTAATCGGCGGATCTCCGGCCGGCGTTGATAATGTGGTAGCCGGCAACGAGGACGACATTACCGTCGCAACCCCACATCGGACAGGGGCAAGGGTATCAATCAGCGGTACATGAAAGGGGCGCGGTTCGGCCGCGTCTGTCCTCTGGATCTCTCGCATTGTCTGGCCCCGACAGATAGACACCGAAGCGACGCCAACTTCCGACGTATCTCTATCTGATGACACCTCCGTGCCGTTGGAAACTAACTCAGCCCCGTTACTTTGTCCGCGACTCCCTTCCAACCCCTCCGCCTCCCTCGTGCGTGGGGTGTTAATAAATTTTCCCCGCGCACGGACGAGCTCCCCGGATTTGGAGAGGGGGGGAGGGAGGCCGATTGTGCGTGCTCGCGCGCAATTTCTCCTCCCTTTTCCTCCCCTTCGGGGTTCGGCGCGCGTTTTATGGAAATTAAAAAGTTAAGGGTCGCTCGTGGACGTTTCCAAAGCGGCCACCGTCCCGATTCAACCCTTCCCTCCCCCTCCAAAGCTTTGTCCTCGAAAGAGTTTCCAGACTCTATTCCCGAAAGGATTGTTGCAGGGAGAAAGATTGTTTGCGGAGGAGGATCCGGAGAGATCGGAAAATTTCCATTCGAACTTTCGAAAATCCCTCCCCTCCTGTCTTGGAGAGAACAATACCTCGTTTCGAAGGTTTTAATTTAATGACTCGAAGGTGAAGACAGAAGAAGAAGTACTTCGGAATTATTTGTTTCTTCCGATTCAAGGGAAAGGGAAACGTCTATCGAAGAGTTTAAAGAAACAACTGACTGCATCGTGGAAAACAAAGGATCTTTTCATCTTATTTTTTCTCCTCTCTTCGTGTGTGTGTATACATTCGGCAATAAACGTATGGCTATAAGATATAGTCTTTCACTTCTTCACTTCGCTTTAGAACGAAGACGCGCCACCTGAAAAGAGAATGCGTTGACTTGGCGTCGACTTAACACACTCGAGATGCGTTTGAGAACGCAGACTCGTCGCAGATTGGCGTCGCGTCACGAAGTAACAACGGGTATGCATCCTGCTTGGTTTATTCCTCTGTGACAAACGGACTGTGCGTGGAAAAGGAGGGAGGGTAGTAGGTGTATTAACGCGCGCGAAAAATGAAAGAGATTACGAAATATATTTTTCCTGGCAACGTGACGCGATATCGTGCCGACGTGATCAAATTTGTAAAAGAATTTTTAAATGAAACTTTCATATTGTAAATATCTCGTTCGAGCGAGGAATATTGCCACAGAAGACTCCACCGATACTATAAGATACTCATTTTCAAAAGTAGAATACGATTGAGATTGGCTGAATATATAAATCAAAAAAATTAAAAATGAAAAAATAAAATAAAATCGTGTTAAAATATATTATGAATTTTTGTCTAATTCAAAATCGTATAAAAATAGAAATTAGTCTAGTTAAAATAATTATTTTAAGGAACTACAGCTTGCCAAAGGAATAAAAAAATACCCCTTTTCTTCAACCATTGTCCACCACCATTTTCTCGCGCTGAATATAATTCCACGTGACGAGTATAGTATAGGATCATGCGGGAGTATTTAATTTCGCGCACGGGACACAAACGAGGAAAGTTTTTAGGGAAAGCAGAGCTCACCTAACTCTTTGAATATATATATATTCAAAGGGTGTCGCAACAAAGGTTGTGAAACAGGGTGTCCTCTCGCGTTTCACGAGCGAAAGATCCGCTCGTTGGCCGGATGCACACGCATGAAAAGTCGGCGATACGGGGTGGAACATCTTTTTTCACTCGCTCGCAGCAATGCGCTCGCACAACGATCTCTCTGGCCATTTAGCCAACGAGCCGGCCGCCTCTGAGTCATCTTCCCCTTTCGCCCTCCCTCTCGCCACTCGATGCATTCGATGCGTCGTCGTCGTAACTCTTGCTCCCATTCAGTTCGAGGCGAGCGTAAAATCGAGCGTTTCTTCGAGCCAGAGCGACCGACAATGGTGATTTATGCGACCGAGAGGAACCACGACGTCTCACTTCCGCAATGGACCGCGATCCGTTTCCCGCCATCCTTCTCTCGCTTCTTGTTGCCCGACTGAGATCGGCAACTGAACTTCCGTTTCTTCATCAGCAAGTTTTCTTCGACGTGGAGACTTTTTATTTATTTGTTTGTTTCCTTTTGTCCAGTATTTGCGTATTTTATTTTATTATTATGATAGATGGACGTTAAAACTATGACTATAACGATGCATTTCATTTTCAAAGTATCCCTCGCCGGGTATGCTCATAAATATTCCGTTGAGAGGGTAATGACAAGTTGGGTTACCCCAAGTTAGTCTGGTCTTAAATGTTGTTGTGATAACGAGAAAATATATCTAGTTGGCACTTGTGCCTTTTGACGAGGAATTGTATAAAATAATTTGGAAAAAATTTATTTAATTCGATTTACAGTTAATGTAATTTATACAAAGTACAGGTGGAATAGTGAAAATGAAATGAAATTCACAATTGAACTTTCGAAAAATAAAACTAAGAACACTTAAGAATAATGATCAGTCAATTTTGTAAAATAATTTTTTCAGTTCTGAAATTTTATATTTCGAAATATAAAAATTAGATTATGGATCAATGATTCTATTTCAATAATATTATTTTTTTTTTTAATATAAATTCGTAAAGTTGGAAAAACGTTTATCCATTTGACAATTCTTAAAAATTTCGAAACATGAAATGGCATAAAAACAAAGAGATTTTTATTTTTAATTTATCGAAATAGATCTTGTAAACTTATAAGCTCTCCAGCGTATAAGTGACATTTTTTCCTATCACAATTTTTCCACCAATCTGGAACCAAAATAAATTTATATAGACCACTTTGTATACTCCACTTTGAAAAAATCCTATTTCTTATCGAAGGGAAGCGATAATCCAGAGCACGAAAAATATACGGGGCGAGCTCTCTCCCTCAAAATAACGCCTGACCATAACTGGGCCGGATATTAATATCTCGAGGGCGCTGGAAATCTCGAAAAAAGAGGGAGGGGAGGGGGGGGCGAACAATGGCTTCAGGTTCACGGAGGTCTGGCCTGGACAGGTTCTCGACGTGGCGACGCCTCGTTCCTGGAGTTACGTACTTTTATCTCCGGTCCGTGGGCGCGAGAACGTACTCGCCAAGTATCCGGTCGCGCATCCGGTGTTTCCTGTCTGGGAAGGGATCGAAGAAGGGGTTGTTGCGAGCCACCACGTATATATATACGTGAGTTTCGGCTCTCTGTTATCGGTGGTGGGTCTCCGGTCGGGGGTGGGAAGCACGGACATTTAAAATGCAGATTAGGAAACGAAAGAGAGAAGGAGGGAGCGAGAGAAAGTCAAATATCGTACGCGGGCGTGCAAACGTAAGAGGGTCGGCTAGTGCGGTGGCTAGTGTTTTATCGGTGCCAGCTTCCGTTTTCCTTTTCCCTTTCGGCCACCCCGCGATGCCTCCACGGAGATAAAGTCACCTCCGAGCTTCAACCAGTCCACTAATTTATTGATCCCTGATTTATTGGCCAGCTACGCCCCGTCGCGGACTTAATTGCTCCACAAGAATGGACTTCGATGCACTCTAATTCGGTTGGAGGATAAAAAGGAAAAAAGTGCACGCAGTTCCTTTTTTTTTTCCCCTAGAAAAGACAAAAGATCGGGTAAAGTAATTTATTAAGAGTTGTAAGATTGAATCGAGAAACTGTAAAATCTGTTTCCTCTTTCCAAAACGAAAGAGAGAAAGAATGGATTTTACAGTGGTCTTTTTTAAATCTGGCCTCCGCCAGAAAAGTGATCGACGTCAGAAAATCCAGCTCGTCGGGAGCTCGTCGAAGTTTACCCGGCCAATCGGCGCGCAGATACATCCTTTCTCGACTTATCGGAGCCGAAGATCAAAGCGCGGCAACCGTAACTCGAGGCAAACCTGTGTTCGTGATTCCGAGGTAAACCGAGAGAGGATCCAGTCCAACTTGGGGAGCGAGCGAACCGACTGGTCGGGCTGTGTAAACGCAAGATCTCAGCAGGTGGCAAGTGATGGCGTTAAGCCGACTCCCGAGAACCTCCCGATTTACCCCACGGTGTAACGAGCTTAAAACACGAGCCCATCTCCCTCTTCCACTCTTCTTCCTTTCTCCCTCCTCCCCTCCCTCCTCCTTTCATCATTCGCCATTCGCCGAATACCACGTCTGTCTCTCCTCTCTTTCGCCGTGTCGGAAGCCACGAGCGTTTGGCAGTTACATGAAATACGAGGGTGAAACTCACTGGATGCGCATTGTCCGGTCGCGGCCGCGTTCGAAGCGGAGCCAGTAACAATAGACGAGAGGAGGAGGGGGGAGGAGAGGGAGGAGAGGTGACCTCGGCTCGATTGTCCTTTAATTTACGGGAATTGCAACCTCCCTCCAACCATCGCACACCATCGCGTGACACTACGTCCTCCACCACCACCACCACCACCACCGCCGCCCGTCGTCCACCCCCGCTCAACTATCGCCGCAAGCACTCACGAGCACCCCTTCTACTTCTGCACTGTACAACGTACAGTCCCCATCCCTTCTTCCTCCCCTCTTCCCTGGATTGACGAAGGGGGAGAGAGAGAGATAGACCTCTCTTCACGCGTCAAGCTCGTTGAGCGCGCGAACGCACGCCACGAGCTTAATTCGATCTCCATAATCGGTCGGGCTTTACATAATCGGGAAGTGCTAATACCGATTCCCGCTACAACCGATTCTCGCCATAGTCGGGCCGCGATTGAGCGGCACGGATTACACCTGCACGATCCGCGCCGCCCCATCTAACCGCCTCCCCCACCCGCCTAACCACCCCAATGTTCAGGTGCTCCACCGATCCAGTGTCGTACGAGAAAATCGCCGCATTAACTGACCGATACGATAACCAGGATCCCTTTTTGCCCGCTTATGGATCTGATATCGGTTCCGGATTATGGGGAGGAGAGGCGAGTAATTAAATTTCCCTTGGTATGTCCGATATATCGGTGTTGCTCTCTCTCTCTCGTCTATTGTCTCGTGAAATTTTGGTTTTTTTCTCTCCCTCTCTTCCTTTTTCTTAGGACAAGATGGATGGATGAGACTTTGAAATTAAAATCCTATGGCTTAGAAGATCATGTATATATAATTTCTCGTTTTGTCAATTCAATTTGTCTCACTAGATTTATCCATTTATCTTTAAATTTGATCGTCAATTTCACGAAGAAATTTATTCTTTCTTCTTTTCTATTATTATATTCCATCCGTATCTCAATGACTGATACGCCCATTTCTATTTTGTTATTTATGATCCATCCTCGGCCAACTTATCCGTAAGAAATTCGCTCTCAGCAGTTCCATTCTGGCACATCGTGGACATGAATGGGGGTGTTCCTTACCACCCCGAACAAAGTTTCCTCGATGCAGGAGCGGAGAAAGACTGCACGACGAATCGGGGTAGGTGGCCGAGACGATCTCTGCCGCTGTCGGGACGATTTCTTTGAGGGATGAATCCGACGATGGAGGAGGAATTAGGAATTTTGCGGGGTGCGGTCATGTGAGTAAGTGCGAGCGAAGGATGCGTGCGGGCTTCCACGTGACGAACAATCGTTTTGCACCCTCCGCGCGAAACGGAAAATGTATCTCGCTTGACGGAGCTCAAACAAAGGGTAGGACACGTCGTACGCGAGGGTCAACCCCTGTCATCCCGTTCTACTCGTTTTTGCTTCTCTCTCTCTCTCTCTCTCTCTCTCTCTCTCTCTCTCTCTATCCTCTATCGTTCCATCCGTTTCCTCTAGTTTCCTCGCCCTCTCGCGTGACATTACGTACGACAAATAGTCGTTCTCCAACTGTCAAAGGATTAACGTCGCTGCGCCTCATCGTCGAGCATTAACGCACCCCTATTAAAAGACGAAACTCGTGATTCGATCGTCGAACGCGAGCAACTGTGTTTAATTAAAAGTCGAACGTGTATCGCTTCATTGCGAATAACGAAATTTCTTATTTTAATTCTTCATGCTTCTGAATCCTGTCTTTAATATGCATTTATGAAGATTCATAAATAGATTGGTAGTTAATATTTTTTAGAATACTTTATCTTTCCTATTTTTCAGAAAGTTATTTATAAGATAATTTTGTATTTAATATTGTTAATTTCTGTATATAATTATTTGTAACCGTATAAATTTGCTTGACCAGATTTGCAGTTGATCTAAGGGATTTGCAAGATCTCATCTATTTTACTTTAGGCAAACAGAAGATTCCTCCTCCTCGACCAATTAATCGCGGGCCTTCGTGATTTGTCACAGGATTAACGTCATACCTCCCATATCCTCCCGGATTCTTATAACGAGCAAAGTTTTCACCGCGGTTCGTACCGAAAGTAGTTTGCCCCCGAACTTTATCCTCTATCCTCTAAGCAGGATACTTTCTCGACCGTACACAATTATGCGGACCAATTAAAACGTCGTCCAACGAAACGACATCGTCCAATTGGATCGTCCGGGCGAATTAAACGAAACACCAACCCTCCTCCTCTCCCAAAATAATTTTCAACTGTCCCCTGCTCCCTTCCCTCCCCCTTCCCATAACTGTCCGTCCAAATTTTCCAAATATTTCGCATAATGTGTGTATTTTGACAAAACAACCGACTGCAGTTCTGCAACCCGTTCAATACACGAAAGATACGTGGATGAGCGTCAAAGGCGATTCAATTTTAATTGACACTAATACCCGACAGAATTCAATTTCGCGATTTAATTAACATCGGCTCGAGAGACAGTGGGGGAGGAGGAGGGAGGGGAGGGGGAGTGTCAAACACGAGCAATCCGACGCGCATTTTAGTTTCGACGAAGCGCGGCTTTTTCGCCGTTCCCAAGGAACGAGAGGGAAAAAGGAAAGGAAAAGAGGGGAGGAGGGGGGGGGGTGGATAGAAGACAAATAACAAGCCACGGCACACCGCAAGATTTCCCATCTACGGGTACCAGCGTCGCCTGGACTTCGACAAAGTAAACACCGGCTTCAGTCTCGTGGAAAAGACCAGCGAGAAAGCTCGTTAAAAACTTTCCAAAGCCAGATACGTCCGACGTCGTGACGGTGGCCGGCTCGTTTTCGTTTACGAGAACTTGCTCGTAGCCAACCTCGGGCTTCCCCCGCCGCAACGTCTTCGCCCCCCGCGTCTTCGGCCGCGACAAGAAAGACGCGGTAAGCTCCTTCTCGGTCACAGGGATTACTGAGTGAGGGAAGGAGAGGGGAGGGAGAGGTTGGGTACTACTTTCGTAGCGGGAAAATTGAAGATTTGCTCGATTACTTTTAAGTATTACGGAATTGTGCGAACTGTTTTTAAAAAAAGGGAAGTGGATGCGCTGGGGAATTGTTTGCGTGACTCTCGCATATATTTGCGTTTTAGTATGCGATTGAATGTGAAAATATACGTAAAATATTTCATGAGAAATACGTATAAAAATTGTTTCATGCGTAAATCTGATGAAAAATTACTTAATAAAAAGAATTAAACTATAAATATAAAAGAAGAAAAATGATATTCTTTTGCTTGAGTTTTCCTTATATTTCTTGTGATAAGTTTTATAAAATTTAGAATAATGAAACAATAATTTTTATTTTTAAAAACAAATACTCTAAATATCTCGCAAAAAAATTTTCGTATGAATGAATAATTTAACGATTTAAATAATTATGTTAGGAAACGTTCAGCTCGTATAAAAAATTACATAAATTCGAAATCTTAATATTCTACGAATATATTAAAGATCGTTGCGTAACTCTTCATTTTAACGTCCAAATATTCAAATATTCCGATATCCTATACATCTCAAACACCCTGAGATACTCTGAAACACTTTTTAGTTTATATACGAGTACCTCAAACGCTACGGATCTCGATACATTAACATTTCACGAACAAATTCTCCGTAAAATTGCAGGAGAGGAAAGTAAGAGCTGTTCGCAATCCAATAAATTCCATATCGAAATGGCGATTGGAACCGCAGATTTCGATCGTTCGAGGTGATCGACTTCTATTGTCGACGGGGACCGCTAGCGATCGCTACATCCACAGTACCTTATCGATCTTGTAGATCTCTTAACCGCTCGCCCACGCTTCAAGTTCACGCTGACCACGCTTCCATTCTCTTTCTCCAACGTTTTGTCCTCGTACACTCGTTTCTCTTTCCCTGCCTGGTAATAACAACGGCCGATGCAAGAGCCAGATTGTCCCGACAAATAACGATTCCAATCTCCCTCTAAAACAACGCACGCGTGGTACCCTCTCTAAGAACGCTGAATAGTATATTTCTTACACGCCCCCATCCTTTTCCCTCCCCCTCCATGACCTTTCGAATTAATTAATACAGCCGTTACAGCGAAACGTACGATTACAAGGCAAGCGAGTACAGCTAAAGTGCGCGATTCTTGAATAAGCCAGGGGAGGGGGGATTGAACCGTGCAGCGGATCAAGGAGCATCGTTTTCCAAAATAGAAAAGATCGTTAGATCGGCGGTAATACTCGTTATCCGAACGCCACCGTCGCTGGGGAAAGATATACGAGATGGCGTAGGAATTTCATTTAATCCGAGGTTCCGCGCGGTCGGCCGAGATTCGATTTATGGTGTAATCAGGGTTTTGCGCGACTCTTCGCTCTTCTCGTCGATTCTCTTTCGTACGACGAGCGTCCAAACACGTCCTCCTTTTGTACCTTCCTTCCCTCCTCCGCCCAGTTTCCACTACACATCTAAATGGAAGAAATGGAATTCCAGTTATTGTCCACTCGCCTCTGATTATGGTTTCCCCTCCCGCCACTCTCGATTCGTTGCAACGATTTACAACAATACGTATTTTCGCGAGGAATGCGCGAAAGAAATTGGCACGGTGAAAGTGATTTATTTGTTGCGTTTCGATGAATGTACATGTGAAACGTGGCTTCGTTTTGAATTTACACTATTGATTACAGGGGATGAATTTTATTCGATACGAATTTTGGATTAATTTTGCAATTTTTCTTATGTTTTTTTTTTCAATTCTATGTAAAAAATTAAATGGAAATATATAAATCATATTTTTACTTTAATCAATCGTTAATAAATTTTTGCGGGCAAAAAACTGTTTTCAGCGAGCAATTCACAAAGTATATGAATAAAATATATTCAAAGTTGCCAGTCAATCATTAAAGGGTAAAACATTTGAAAATATGAGATTATTACTGATGAATACTTTTTACAATCCATAAATTGATTCTTCGTTATTCGTTATTTTTTGTTTCATCTATTTTAATTTTATTCTTTTCGTTTGACGATAATGGCATCCACATTTAATCATCGTTTTTTTCTACAAAAAGAAAAGACAACAAATCAAAATTTGCACGAAATACATTAGAACGCGAAACTCAAACACCAAGTTTTCTCGTTTTCGGTGTTGTTAATCCAGAGACAACAGCACGATTCTCATGGCGCCTCCATCTGCTAAGTCTTTCCACGCCCCACACGACGACCATTTTTTCCGTCCCCCCTCCGGCAAACGACGCACAATTTCTCCGCTGTCCGTCCTTACAAAGCGTCGTTCTGCATTTCACGCGTTCTGTATCCCCATGTCGAGAAGAAAACCGTTTCCACGGGACATCGTCTCGCCCTGAGAACCGAGACGATCAATCTCACGCATGACGTCGAGCCTCGCAGAGTTAATTTACCGCGGGAGAAGTTTAAGTATTATCCGTGTCTAATTGGAGTACGCCTGAAAGAACCACTACCTCTTCCTTTTCATCTTAACTTTTCACGGTTTAAAATCTGAAAGATCTCTCCGCGAAGTGAAAGTTAGAGTGGAAATGGATCCTGCATCAATTCGGATAGATTTGATCGATGATACCTGAATTTCTTTAATGTGTAATGTAAAACAATTAATTGTGAGGATAGAAAACGAACTTAAATTATAAATTATTTATTGGAAATATTGGTAATTTAACGAAATACGCAGATTAATTTCTTTGAATGTTGTATTTTCTACTTTTAATTTTTGGAAATTAAATAATTCGCAAATAAATAGCTTTATAAGATGTGATAATTATGAATAAATAATTTTAAAAATACCATCTATATATCTCGACAAATGTCTTTCATCGATTTTATATATTATCAATATACAATAAAGATTAAAATCAATCCTTTTGAGCCAATAGCTCATTGTCAATTGATTACATATCAAGTTAAATTTATCATTATTAATTCCTAATAAAAGTATTACTTTTAAAATATGATTTTCAATATAAATTTTAAGAATAACTTACGTATACGATTCTTCTCTAAAAAATCGGCACTGGGGAAATTGAGATCTCAACGCCTAAAACTGAATCGTGGACGATCGATAAGTTTAAATTTCTCCCATCCAAACGAGACGGAATTACGCCGTTGAAAGAAAGTGGAATTAATGAGCGCACATTTTCAGCATGTCTCGCGTGGTAATTAGGGACAGTATCTGGTTTGACCTAGCCGACGATCCATCGACGGATCGAAACGACGTCAATTACCGCGGACCTTCCTGCGAAAATACGTTTCCGTCTGACGGCTTAATGAACGGTCCGAAATAAAAGTGGTGGAGAGAATTTAGGGGACAATTTAGGAAAGAAAGTGTACGAGGCCGAAGCTGATCGATAGGATGCACTCTTTCTCGATTGATAAGGGTTTCTTTCCTCCGCTCGAAGAAGAGAATCCTTGGCCGAATCCTCGATACCAAAATCTTCCGTCTTTCCGATTCTTTTCTTTCGCTTTCCGCCGATAAAATGGGGATAAAAGTGATTACGCCACTTCTAAATTCACTGTGGGAGGAGCGTGGCCAGTTGGGTCAAAACACGCGAACGAGGTAATCGTTCGATTTGCATAATTAATGGCCAATTAAGCAACCGAGTCACGCGTTCTCTCTGGAGATTGCGACCGCTTCTCTTTCAATGTTATTCTCTTCTCCAACTGTGTGATATTTCCTACGAAATCACAAGAATCCATGGAAATCGTAGTAAGTTTTGTTCTCCTTTTATCTATGCATAAAATTTTTATTTCCCTACGATTTAACTTTCTGTGTATATACGAGAAATATATTGTTTCGAAATATATCTCGACTTAGAAATTAATAGAAAAAGACGAATCTCACCACATATATTACACGATAACTTTTTAAAATTGGATTTAATAACTTCAATTATTTTGAAAAAATAGTTTTTTAAAAAATCATATTTTAAAGGGAGTGCCAATGTTCTTTTTGGAATCACTGTATAAATACTTTATACAGAAATTTATACAGAATATAAGATACACTTAAATTACATATGAAAGTGATATTTTCCCAACATTGCTCCAATATTGTGAATAACTTTTTCAAGTCTAAAAAAAAAAACATACTAAATTTATCGAACATTTAATATGCGTTTTTTTAATTCTAATACCAACGAAACGTTGAGAAGATATATCTTTATATACAGAAGTATCTCTAATATCGTAACGACAGTATCAACTCGGATCGGTGAAATTCTTAAATTTCTTTTGGCATAGTCTCGTTTCGATCCGGTCTCGATACGAATCTTCGCTCGAAACGATCCGGTAGCACGGTAGCTGAAAGCAATAAACGAATCTTGGTCTCCCCTGGCAGATGAGAATCTTCCTTCATTCATTCGCGCCGAAGGAAGAAGATATCTCCTTTCCTCTCCTTTTTTTCTTCTTCCAGAGGCAAAATAAAAAGCTCGAGGCACACCTCGAGGAATCGTTTATTAAGCGAACAGAGGCTCGTGTCCGGCCTCGTATAAGGGGGAAATATATTGCGATCCTTTAAATCTTTTTGAATAAAACGGGATTATTTATTTTCACGTTTGAAATAAAATTCCCCCGTATCCGGTTGGAATTGCGCGTTCATTTTTATCGGGCAACTCTACCCAACCGCGGTGGATCGTTCGTTAAACAATTCCTGGAATTAATTCCGCGCGCGACACACAGCGAAACAGACAATCTATTTGCATATCGGTTACATAACACGAGCAGGATTCAATTAATAGCCATCCGTATAATAGACTTCCATTGCGCCGATGATCCAACTAATCGCGAGAACGATCCGCTAGATAGCTTTACACTGGAAAATTGCGAGCGATCAATGCTATACCGAGGGGGTTAGGAGGAAAAAAATAAAAAAAAAGGAAGGAAAAAAGAGAGAGAGAGAATTTTACAACCTTTCGATAAAATAGTAGTAGATTCTCGCGTTAAAATTTTATCGGTAAATGTGGCGTGACCACGCCTCTGGATATTAAATAAAAATATCATATTGTTAAATAAAAGATAAAATCTTTCTGGTGTCACGTTTTCGCTGTGCCATTTTCTAAAATTGTTTTTTGTTTTTTTTTTAAATTATTACTTTTTACTTTCAATTTTTCGTTTTCTTTTCTTCTCCTTCTTTTTTTTTTTTAGACGAAACGATTCTCGTCAATTTCTTCCGAGCAAAAAAATATTTTAAATTTCAATTTAAAGTAGATTGAAGCTTTCTTCGATAAAAATATTCATTACACGCTATTACAAAAATCCAAAGTTTCGATTATAATTCTATTGTACATAATTTTATCGTTGAAATTCACCAGTATCAATTTTTTATTATGATTATTCATATTCATATTTTCCACGCATAAATTAACAGTACAAGTAGACCTGAATTAATAATCTAATCTATTTCGTACGACAATAAACTCTAAACTAAATTCTAAACGTAAACAGACATCGAGAATCCCCCTCTCTCTCGACAATAACAAGTTTAACTTTAAATCGCCTTTCCAAAATAGACCCCTCAGTAAACAAAACAGAGCAGTAACGGTAGAACATTCGATGGAGTTACAGCATACACGCCGTCGACGATTCAATAAAGGAGCTTAAAGCGTCGATCACGGGGCAGCCATTGACCGAACGAGCGTGTCTCTCGAAGACGGTGATTAACGAGCGAGAATTAGGCAAAGTCCCTGATGAATAATTATGCGCCGTTCCAAACGGCCGAGAAAGTCTGTCGTGCACGCGCGCGAGAAGAAACGAAAGCGAAAAAAAGAAAGGAGGAAGGGAAGAAAGAAAGACATCGGTCGACGACGATGGACGGAGGAGAAAAGAAAAGTAGGCGAGGAGCGTCGAGGGGGCTGATAGACGGCTGCTCTGAAATCGAGATTAATCGACGTTGATTGAAAGAAGCTCGAACCACCGTCTCCTCTCCTTCGACCGAAAACAGAGGCGAGGAAAGATGGCAGACGTCGCGAATTAACGCGATCACGTAACCTCATCGGGATAGCTGGGAGATTTTCGGCCGGTGACTACTCGGATCATTAATCAGTAGAGAAACAAGGAGAAGGAGTTGAAGAAGGAATCGAAGTTTTGGAAGGTTGATGGATGGAGACGCTAAGGGTCAGTCGCGCAGTCGATTTTGATTCGTAAAGTGCGTTCTCATGCTGCATCGAGCACCGGTGATCTTGTCCTCGTTTGTCACGCCGTTTCACGACCCCTAGAAACGTGTTCCCGCCATTCCATCGATCGATGTTTCCTCTTATTATCCCGATCAGAAGAGAAAAATTGATACATCGCTGTTCGAATAGAACACGTTGTCATGTATCCGTTTAGTTCGAAGGCGTATCTTTTGCCTTCTCTCATCCATTAATTACAGTGTTATTGTGCGTTTCTCAGTTGTGTTGTGGGACGAAAAAATGGTGTAGGAAGTGATGTAGGAAGGACGATGATGTGGATACAATTTTGCCAAGTGAAAAATACCGCGAGGCACGCTCGATGGAATTGAGGATGGAGAGAGTGAGGTGATCAATCGACGTAGTGCCTCGGTAAAGAGAGAGAGAGAGAGAGAGAGGTGATGTCTGGTAAACACGTTCAAGGGAAGATACCTGAACGATATATGAGTGCACTTTCGCCAAGTGCGAGGAAACACGAGAGGCCTTGAGATTGAAAATAATAATAATCGATGAAAAACAAACCGTTCGATTGAAGCGTAGAATGAATTCTATTTGGAATGATCTAAATTATTAACAGTGATTGATATTGTTCATATCCCAAATTGGAATTGAATATTATAAGTTTCCAAAAAATTTAGTGATAAGTATTTCGTGATTTTAAATATTTTTAAATGCTTCATATATCAAGAAATATTGCGAAGATATTCAAAATTATATTCGATCGACTTTTTTAATCTATTCGATAATAATCGAAATAAGAATTGAAACGTTTAAAAGTGAAATTTAATTTTCCTGTCCATTGAACGTGAGTACAAGGTTTAATTATTTTGATAAATTTTACGACTTGCGGTTGTCCAGGTATGGTATGATCGTGATGATACATATAGTATCGTCGAGGGAGCATGAACGTATATTCTATATAGTACAGTTCGATAAAATCTTGTAATGTAGCAGTCGCTGATACAAGATAGCCCATTGTTACTCCATGGAGATTTTAATCAGTATTGCGGGTCAGGTTGTAGGTTGAAAGAGCCGGGTGTCTCTAATTTTAGAGATGGAAGATTTAATGGGAACGGTTCATGGCCGAAGGTGTCATTTGTGGGCAAATGGAACATTAAATTTGTACGAGGACAAGTGACAGGAAGGAAGGGATGTTCGGGCCTTCGGAGAAATTCGAAGAATGGGGACGAATGAAACTATGCGATTGTTAGGGACTGTTCCCTCGTGGATCTCTTGGATTTTTGACAGCTTTCAGGTAATGTGAAATAACGTTATGTTAAGCTTGATTCAGAGTTTGATAATTGTTGAAAATTTTTCTTATTTTAAATAATTTGAAATATTGTTTTTCTTAGTGATAATTTTTTTTTTGGAAAAAAGTTGTAAATATTCGATTATATATACATTCAAAAACAAATCGAATATGTTTATTAGATAAAAAAATTTCGGAATATCTTCCAATTCTAATAGAATTGCTTAATTTTGTATAATTTTCAGGGAAATTTAATCTGTCTTCAATTTTTCTCTATTTTACGAAGGTTTAATCATTGTGAACGTTGCTTTACAGGAAGGGCCGAAAGGGACGCGAATTTATCTCGTGCCCGGGGATAAAGTAACCCTACGGGCTACGAGAATAAATTATCGTAATCCCTCGTGGGCTTACGTCTCCCGCTACCTGTTCCCACGGATTTACATTCGAATTTTTGCGATTTACATTTTTACAGGACCGGAAAAAAAGGAAAAGGAAGAAGAAGAAGAGGAGAAAAAAGAAGATGTTTTCCCTTCGTCGATTCATCCAAACGATTACTGCAACCCTTTGAGCCGTCCTTTTCCCCCGTCAAAAAATTCACTCGCTTTAAAATTTGCAGCCAAAGTGCAAAATTAAACAGTGCAAGTAAAACGAATCGTTAAATTACCTCACCCACCCAATAAATTACACATCATTCTCGCGAATAACGGTTCTCTTTGTCATTAAACCGTAAATAATCCCGATTTTGTCACGGAAATTTAATTCCGCTCTTCAAAAAAAAAAAAAGAAAAAAAGAAAAGAAGAAAAGTGTTTCGAACCGCACGATCGTATAAAATTCAATCGAGTCAGAAGCAATTAACGCGAGGCGAATGGCCGAGGCGTTAGCGATACATCCGCGTAATTTATACGAAACACCGAGCACACGCGATGCAACGACACCGGTTGTGTGGCGTGCATACCGAAAAAGCAACGCTACCTGGCCGTCTCTCATTCCCTCTAATTATTTTTTTCGCGTGCACCGTGACATCCACGGCCAATCTTCGATCTAAGATTTTATGAAGACACGTACTCGGTCCCCGCATGCTGTGAATTTATTATCGTGGCCTCGTCTATAACAGTGGACTGACTCGCGCCAACCGTGTTTCTTTGGAAGTTCGTGTTTCCACCTACGTCCCCGAGTGTCTCTCTCTCCCTCTTCGCCACCCGCCACGACGAGCCACGGACGAGACAACGAATCGTCCGAAATGACATCGTCCCCCCGTGTTCGGCCAATAATGTCGCTCCGATTCCTACCTACGCGTCTCTCGTTTTCCTTCCACCCATCTTTCCTTCGAGCACAAGTTTTTTTTTCCTCGATTATTTCTATCGAATTATGCTAACGCGCGGAGCTATGGCGAAACACGAATTCTCAAAACAAGAATCTCGTTCTCGGAAATGAATTTTCTGTCGCGCCGGATGCAAACGAGACTCTGGCTTTTTTTTTCTACGAACGAAGAAAATCGTGGCAAATTGTATGTTGCTGTACCGTTTGTTTTCTCTTCTGGATCTTAAGGATTTCGGATATTTTTTTTTTTTGATATAGTATTTAATTATTTAATTGAAGAGGTAAAAATTGTAAGTTTAATCAATTTACAATTTAATGTTGAATTTTCAAAATAATTTTCCACGCGAGTTATGACTATTATGATTTTCAATTAATCATAGGATTATTTTGTTATTTAATAATCTTGCTCTTTATTTAAATTGTAGTTTAAATTTATCAATGCAGATGAAAATGATCTTACACCGCTTCTACTACGTGGATGAATCATTGGAGAAATTTAAAATTTACAGAGAATTGCTATTACTCGGGCAACGATAAAATCTCCCCGTCACGAATCTTAAAGACAATGTATCAAACTTTGCGCGTTAAAAGTCGTGGAATAAAAATGCAAGAAGTTGCACAATCTTGGAGACGTTCAACCCGGAACGAATTTTACGAGGGAGGAATGCTATAAAGAGATCGAATCGAAAGTTCTAATACTTCGTCACCAGGCGGCCACTCGAGATGGTTAATCCTTCTTCTGGCTGATTTCCCATGCCCGTCGCGATTCCACGCTCGCGCTCGAAATCAGGGAGCCGCTTTCACAGACTGTCTGGGTCCCCGGAGAAATCATTCGGAACACCTGCGCTTAGAGTGCCAATAACAGTGGAGTTTACTGCATCATCTTTACTCGCGGAACCTTCCACGCACCTCCCCCTCCTTCCTCCGCAACACCCCCACGAAGAGAAAGAGAAAGCTTGCTGTATTATTTACCGATGTCTGCCGGCATCGTATCCTTTATTAAAGGATGCGTACGCTTTGATGCAACGTCTGAAACTCGATCGAACCAACTTCTCCTCTCCATTATTTATTAATCCCCTTCTCGCGAGGGGGCGCGTGTCTTCCCGTATCGATTGCAAAGATCTACATTTCTGTGGAACCACTGGTGGAACGACACACTTTTAAAAAGATCCTCCGGATGTATCCAAGTCGAGGACCGAAATTTCGAATATTAATTCACGAGGTAATGTTTCGAGAAATTGTGGATTCCTTTCTATTTTGGATTTTCCAATATTCCAGTATCTTTTGACTCGCGAATACACGTTTCGAGATTTGTTTCCACAATCCAAATTTGGGAAATGAAAAATTATCTTAGAGTCAATTTTAATTGAAAAATTTACAATAAGATTGGAAATAATAGTTTGGATAGTTTTAATTATATTTAATAGTGCGATAAATATTTTGTTTTCAAGAAATATATGAATATTTTGATTGCAAATATTATTAAAATTTTGATGCGATATTTCGAGTATCCAACAAATATTCTTCACTCATTCATAAAGTACAAGAGTTTCGAGGAATTTCTATTTTAATTTTAAAATATTTTTATTGAAATCGCGAATCCTTTAAAATTATTGGAAATATTGGAAATATTCAATCTTAAATGGTGAAATAAGAAATTGAAACAGTTATTAAAAAGTTTCTACGAGTCAATTTTAATCCAAACTTGATCAACTTTCTCAGGTATCTTCATCTTCTTCTTCTTCTTCATCATCTTTTCCTTTATTTCCCATAACTCGATAATCGTATTATTTTAATTCTTTCAGTTCTTCTCTTTGAAAGGAGGAATAATCGTGATTATTCTCAAATATCACTTGGCTTGAAATTACGGACTGCGATTTCCAAAAATAATCCACGGTGCTTGATCCTGTTGGACCAAGGATTACCGACGTGAGGCATTTCGATTACAGTGGCCGAGATAAGCAAAGAGATAGATGGAGGGATGATAGAAGAGGAACACGACTGGAGACGGCGCGCATACGAAGTAGCTACTAGTCGCGATATTAAAATAACTCTTTCTCTTAGTTGCCTGCGTGAACAAATGGCAAGTATCTCGAAGACGAAGAGGAAAATAATAAATTGTTTTTCACAGATTTCGTCCCTTGATAGCTTTAAATTTTAATCTTTTTTATCGAGTCAGTTATTTTAATTTTTGATTATTCAATCAATTTCAATAAAAGATTAGAAAAATTATGATATAAAAAAGAAAATGCACATTTATTAATTATTCGTAGAAAATTGAAAAATTATTTAAATATTAAAAGCAGTTAGGAAGATTTAAAAATATAGTATAATAGAAAAGATAGGCTCTTATCATAGAAAATCAAAAAGTTTTAGAAGTTTTTGAATGTTTCATTCATTTAATCGTAAAATGATTACAAATTTACAATTACAAATTTTAATCTTCTTTTTTCTTCGATTTTTGAAAAAAGAAAAGAAGATAATAAAATTCATATAAGTTTGATATAAAATTTTAGGAAACTCGGCAAGATATTCTTCATCTCTCGCGAAGGGGAGGCGAGTTTCTGAAAACCATCGCGAAATCGAAAATCCCTGCTCATTGTTATTCGCCGTGGCACTTGGACTTTCCCCGTTCGAATCCTGTCGAATCCACGCCATCTTTTGAGCTTCCAATTTTCGTTTCTTCCCATCATCCCGCCCAAGGATCCAATTTAATCCAGACCGTGGAAAGTTTCCAGTTTGACGTCGAGACGTCTATCGACGGTCTCCTCGAGTGATTTAAGTCGCACGCGGGACGAACATGTTAACAAACGAGCTCTCTCTCACCCCCCTGGCACCGCCCAACCCCTTTACGAAAAGGGAACGACGAGGAGGCGCGGCCGCGAATTTCCGGATCGGCCCCTTTTCTTCTCTCCAGACACCTGAGCCACGGAAATCAAAGCGTGACTATCGCGAAATGAAATCCCAGCCGGGACTGTCGCCACCCCCGTCGAATTACTCGGTCACTGTTCGTTGGTTTCATTTGAACCGCTGAAATGGAGTCGCGTTATCGTGATTGAAGCGTATTACGCCGGTCGAGGAAATTTGAAGGGGATACCTAAGGTAGGAAGGCATGATGGAGAGGTTGGGAAGGGGGAAATTGTCGAATGGTTTGTACTTATGTAAACTTTTTTCGATTGTCCGTTTTAATTGCCATTAAATATCCGTAAGAAAAATTTTTATACTTTTTGAATTTTCATATTTCAATTTACGTTGCATTATTTTCATAAGTAAATTGGATAAAAGATCTTCTAAATCTTTATGAGATTGTTTCTTAAGATATTGTTATATAGAATGAAAATGTTTATAGAAAATAAAATTTTGATAGAGAAATGCGTTATCACGTATCACGTAATAAATCTTGCAAATTTATTATGTAAATAAAATATTATCACAATGTATGGATATAACATATATATATTTTCTTCACTCTAAACATGAAAGGCAATCGAAAAAAGTGAAGCATTAAAGTATATAAAATAAAAGAAACTTTTTAATTCTTTTTTTTATCTTGAAACAGATTTACATCGCAAATTATAATTATAATTAAAAAAAAAACAGAAATGATTATCCTTGGGAAGAATAAAAGATTCGTGGCACGTTGTAGCAAAACGAGCGAAAACGTTCTCCACTTGAAAAATTAAGGTCGGCGAACTTAAAATTCGAGATCCCCCGGCCCAGGAAGGTTATTAGCGAGTCGTCAAGTTCCCTCATATTTCACGCGGTTTCACGAAGAATTCTCGCATCAGGGCGAGAGAGAGTTGCTTTGAGGGGACAATTAAAATATCTCCGAGACATAACCGTGTCTGCGGTATGAGTTGGCTGCTGAGTGGGACGTGTGTATTCGAGCAGGGCCCGGGGAGAGCCCTGTTACACATCTCTGAAATAAAACGAGCCGAATTTCTGGCCGGAGTTCTGGAGGGACGGTGGAAAAAAAAAAAGGAAGAAAAGGCATGGAAATTAAGCGAGATAGAGCCACGGGGACGCGAACTGTTTTAACCTCGTTTAATTGTTCCTTTAAGCGTTCTAAATATCCTGACTGGAAACCGTAAACAAAAGTAAAAGAATCCGGGCCGAGAGAGAAGCGTGCACAGAATGTGTGCCGACTTTTTATCGCAAGTCGTTCGTGACTGTTCCGCGCAAAATAATGGCGCGCAAATTGCATAATGGCGGAAACGTAATAATTCTTGTGTAAAGATTTTTAAATAGTAAGATTTTTATAATTCTCTTCTATACTTCTTTTTTATCAATATATGTTTCTTTTAGTTTTAGCTTCATCATTTCGTTACATCATATTACGTGTTCATCCAAAACTGAAAGAAATTAAGATGAAAAAGAGAAGAAGTATATTTATTAAATACTTTTTTTTTAAAGAGTATCCAAATCTAACATCGCTTTCCAATTTTTTTTAAATAGATCTGATATCGTTTCAATGATTAATATTAAATACCAGTTCACATTACCGCATATGTGAATTGGTATCTAACATTTCAATTTCAAATTAAATTAATTTATTTCATTTGTACCATTTATCTGATGAAAACGTTCAGAGAGATTTTCTACTTTAATGTAATAATACCGACTATATTTCTACTAAAAACGATACAATTTTAAACAAATGATCCATTCCTTTGAAGAAACAGCGGCCGAAAAAGGATCCAATACCGTTTCGTTTTATTCACTTTCAGAGGAGCGGATCCGGACACGCCACTCCCATACTGCGTATTAACTGAAGAGCCGGGCACAGTCGCATTTCGCAAGGAGGCATTCAGCCCGATTGCTACCGATAAACAAGCGTAACAATCGTCGATATTAAAGGCGGATATTGAAAGCCGTATGAGACGGTAGATGCGAAGGCGAAAAAAGGGAAAGAGCGGGGAGAGGAAAGGCGCGTGGCTCCCTTCATACGTGAAAACGGGCGAAACGCATTTATCTTCGTTTCAGGTGAATCGAATGCGAACACCGATAACCCTGGTGCACCTGGGACGTAGATCGACTTATTTCCGACAAATCGGCAGGAATGGCGTCGGGTTTTCGATTGATCGAGCTGGAACCCTCACCACCGGCGACGAAATCCTCCCCGGAGGGTTCTCTTCCTCCTTGGACCCCGCTCCGCCCACACGTACTCCTCGATCCTTTGACCGTGCAGGCTCTTTTATTTATTCGTTTGCACAAGTGGAATATGTTCCATGAGCGGGCCAGATATATCATCGATTCTTATTGCAACGAAAAAGTGTAATAACTTTCTTCTTTTCATATCGAATTTAAATTTAAACATTCATCGTTTATGAGAAGAAATATTTTTAATTAACAATAAGATAGATGTTAGAAAAAAAAGATACTCGAAGAAACAAATACAAATACTTAGAAGAAAATCACCAATTATGGTGATCAAACTTCGATCAAATTTTGTCTCGAGACGACAGACTGTTTCTCCCTCACCGTTACAAACCCATTTCACAATTCGCCAACTTATAAAAAGGAGGAGGGGCGTATTCGAGGAATATTCGATGCGACGTGGCAACTCGTCGGACAAGTCCTCACCCTCCCTCCCTCCCTTTGTCCTCCGTCCGTCCTGAGCAATTTGTGTGCTTTATCGGCGGTGTTTTCCGCCCGGGGAAAAAGCCGGCGGGACATTATATTCCTGGAGGCGGAACGGTTCTTTGCGTCGCATGAAACAGCGTCGTATAATTTATGCACCCTGCGGCCGCGTTCATAAAGCCCAAATATTTTAAAACAAGAGCAAAAGAGGGGGGTTGAGGGTGGGTGGAAAGGCGCGGGCTGAATATATATATACACGTTACGCGGGCAGGCCGCAAGGAATCAAGAGGCTGCTCCAGACGACAAAGGATCCAAGAAACGACTTCTTCGTTTCCCTTTTCCCAGATGCGAAACGGATGTCTCGCGGATCGAGCCGATGAAAATCTCTCCTCCGTTAGTTCTTTTCTCTTCTCCTCCTAATGTAGTAAAGTTGTCCTTTGATGGGAAAGTTGTTCTTACGATCGTCTGCGGAAACGGATCAAAATTAGAATCGTTCCCCTATCGTAAAAAAGAAATAGTAATAATAATATTTGTCTTTCGATTTTTTTACAGGGGAATCCAAGTCATAAATGGCGTTATAGGAGGACCATGAGAGCTTTCGAAGAATATCTCTGACGGAGGTAATCGATTCTTAACGATAACGAAATGGCCTTTGCCATTTTGTCAGCCACCACCTCTCCCTCCCTCCCTGTTCAATTATTCCGCGTGAAACGTAATATAATAACCTGGCCCCTATTCATCTTGCGACAGGTATTATTAATCGGCGAAGTTGCAGGGGAATTAAAAAGTCAGCGCGGCTATTAATTCCCCCTCCTCCCTCCCCCGTCCTTGCCCCGGTTTCTCCCATTTTTACGATGCAACAGTTCACGACGGGTTGTCGCCGGTGTGGAAAACTTTTTCCGCGTGAAGGACGAGATGACGGAACGGGGGAGGGGAGGGGGGAGAGAGGGATCTGAGAGAGGAGAGAAAGAGATGGACGGATGGATATAAAGGAACGGCAAGTAAGGGAAAGAGGGAAGGAAAACACTGGTTCTAAATCAGGCCAGCCAGCGCGTGGGAGCGCGAGACTGGCCAGTCAGTTTGCAGAAAATCCGCCATTGTTTTCACTTTAGCCCGGCCGCGTTTTAAGCGCGTGGCCCGCGTAATAAATATTCGCACTCTCTCCCGTAGGATTACGCCCGCCAGGAATAATATCCCTCTTTGTGGATGCCGGCCTCCTTTGTTACCGGCCTTTCGCGGACGACGTCGACGGTGGTTGACGTCGTTGTCGAGGTAACGAAGCGCCTTTAGAAATCGCCCTCTTTGTTTCGCCCGCTAACCTTTGTCAAAAACCATTCCACCCTCTCTCTCTCTCTCTCCACGCATTCCTCCTCCAGGGAGGAGGAAACAACGGTGATAACGAATTATTACGCGAAAGCTTGTAGCGATATCGTACGACACACGAATCTTTTCTCGGTTGATCTCTCGCGGCTTCAGAGGCAGCTTCATTAAACTCGGGTGGTGAACTCGGTTTCCTACGGTTGATAAAAGGGGAATTAAACGATGGATACCGTATTCCGTGGAATTAAGAATTGGAAAGGCATCTTTCTTTTCTCTCTCTCTGTCGCTTTACTTTTTCTCCCTCTCACTTTCCTTCTTTTTTCCTTCTTGCCTTTCCATCTTCTCCTACTTCTTCGCTTCTTTGCCACGAAGTCCAATTTACCGTCTTCATTTTGTTCCGTGGCTTTTAATGAATACCGCAACTCGCGCTGTTCCTGCCCTCGTTCCTCTCGTTAAATGGCTGGGCGTGACTCGTTTATTTGCGGGTGGATTTTCACGGACGAGGGAGAAGAGAGGGAAGGAAAAAACCGGTACGGCGAAATGGGACGAGGATGGGAGGCAACTACGGGAGGAGGCTTGGAGTGGACGGACGGCTTTGTGATCCCGAAAGAAAATTTTCAAGATGGTGGTGGAGAGGGGAGGCGGCTAGATCTGGAACGATTAATTTGCATTCATTTACATGGCATTTGTATGGCAAAGCGGCGCGAAACCAGCGAGAAATGATAAGAGCGACACGGAAAAGTTATTACTACCGAGTCGCGCTACTCCTTTGTCGGGAATCTCTCATTTAACGAGGGATTGTTACCGATACCCTTGCAATACGGAAGCTTCTGATGCTCTCCATCAGATCCAGGTTTTCTTTCGCGAATCCTTCACTATTTACACCCGTATTCGTCTTTCAATTCTCGCTCTGTAATTTTAGTACTCTATTCTTTTTCTTTGCTTTCTTTAAACCTCCCTTTGTGTATGTACAATTTGAGCGTTATATCGTTTCACGATGTCAATGGTATTTTATTTCTCTCAAGATCTTCTCTTTTTTCTTTTCTTTTTGCTGATATTTAATATTATCACAATGCATACAATAATTATCGATTATTGTATGAATAATCAATCTAATTAAACAATTTAAATATATTCTTTTATTCGCAGGAATAAAAGAATATATGAACTCGTACTTATATGAAATTTTAATTCCTGATTCGATTCTTATAATCATTTTCGATAATAATTTTTAGAGAAAACGTTTAAATCCTTTCATATCAAGAATACCAATTGAATCAACTCTTTCTTTTGATCTTTCTTAAGTCAAAGATTGGCAAATTCGTTAGAAATAATAAAAGAAAAAAATCTTAATATCAGCTAGCTTAATTTTCTCATATTTAAAACTATACGGATTTAAGATAATATCAACGAGATACGTAGTTTATTAATTCCTCTTGAAAATTAATTATTGTACAAAAAAAGGATTCGATGGAAACAGGAAACAATTTTCAAAGCTAGCTGCCAGACAATTTTTCCCCGCTCTATGTTTCTCAGAGCTTAGTGGCATACTGAATACGCAGGTTGGTAACTTGGTTCGATAATACCGTGGGCTGTCTGCCCATCTATTGTAACAACCGTCCGTCACGAATACGTCGTTTCAGAAGGCCTTCATCCGTGTAAAAGCCCCGGCGATTCGCCGCTAATTATGAGTAATGACAGCCTTTAACGCTCCGCGGCACGCCAACCCCTTTCACAACCCGGCTACCCTATTATTTTTTTCGCTAGAATTTCTCCGACTGGCCGGGCACCGATGCCCGGTACCATGCTTATTTTAGAACTAAGTTGTTAGCAGCGAGATTTAAGAAGGGCTTCGTGTTAACATTTCTAGAACTGGATTTCCTGGATATTACACGACAAAAGTGTAAGTCTATGCAGATGTTCAAGTGTAAAGTGACTCCAACAATTCTCTCAGCGTGTGATAATCGAAATAAAAATTAAATAATAAAATAATACGAAGTGAAATATGAAATTTTCCAATAAGAGAAAAGAGACAAACACATTGCATGACTCAAAAAGTACAATTGAATGTTATTCGTCTCTTTTTTTTCAAGGGAAGAATTCAACAAGGGATTATGGTATGTACACAAGAAGAATACTCTTACATTTCTATTATATAATTTTGAACGAACGATTACATTACAACTCGTTTTTTTAGATTTTTTCAAACTTCTGAAATATAAGAATATTTATAATTCGAAGATCAAGAGATATTAAGTGATTTTACTTATAATCTCGAATTGAATTCGGCACGGCTATGAAATAACTTTTCGTAGTTGGACGGAACAACAGGTAAGAATATACAGGTATATATTCAAGTTACATTTAATTCGCCCCATTTGTAATTTTCTACATCTCGTTGGAAGCGGAACGACATTTTAAAGTTTAAGACCCGCCTTATCCATCACGAGCAATAATTTCCCTTTCACCGGCCGGCTAGTGTAAAATCCTCGGTTCGTTTCGGTGTCGCGAGCCACGATATTTAATCCGTGTAATCAGCAAGTCGACTCTCTCTCAGAAGCTACACTGGAATTAATTCGGCCGGCAAATTTAATTATCGCTCGCCACGCTGGCAGGTGTTAGAGAACCAGTTGTCAGAGACAATTTACCGCATATTGGGTGTTCCGTGCGGTTTCCCGGAGAGAGACGGAGCCACGGGCTGTTTGTCGCCCACGCCTATAGCCGTATTCTAAATGCGAGCCAGGCCTGCGTTGCAGGGCCGATACCAATGGTCCTGCTTATCGATCGACCGGCTCCGTGGCAAGGATCCTCCGGGCCTAATCTTGAGGCTGATCGCGATCTGGCTTAATGCGAGCTTGCGAGGCTTTACGAGCGCTCGTAAACCCGCGCCACGATCCAGGAACCTTCCCTCGTTGACTTACGAGTCGCGTAAAAATTAAGCGATTCACCTTCTGGCTAACTAGGCCAGTCTTTAAGAGTGTTGTTTGTCATGTTAACACCCATTATATGCGTTTGGTAAATCTCTCTGTCATTCCCTAAGAGTTGATTTAATTTAATGCCAATATGATATAAAAAAATTATTGCAATTTCATCAATTATAAGAGTAGTGATTTTTAAATTAACGGATTGAAATTTTCAAAATTACTTTTTTTAGTTGATATAATTTGTAAACAGACAAGTAAATTCTTTTTATTTGTAATTATTTTTGTGAAAAAGTTACACGTTACAATTACATAATTTTATGAGAAATTAGTATTTTGTATAGAGAAAATGTATTATGAAATTGCAAGCAAGTTGATAAAATTATTATATTTCAAATTTTGGATATTTAGAGACATAAAGTGTTTGATTAAAGAATGTAAAGTAAGGATTTCGATAAGGTGCAGAATATTTAAAATTATCTTCACTGCACAAGATTGAGAAGAAATTAATTTCCAATCTTAATTTCTATAAAATTTATTTTCCATTGTTGTAACATTATCAAACTTAGTTATTTGTTCTTCAAAATTTTCATTAAAAATAAGTCAGTTTCATCCGAATTAACAACATTGAAATCTGTCATATTTTATATTCTCAAAATATTTGCAAAATCCTCAAATATAAAAAATCGATAAAATAAATATTAAAATGAATAAATTAAATGATTTTCTTTAAAATTTGGATCATATCTTAACTATGATGATATAAATGTTAACAAATCATTCGTTCTTATTATTTATAATGTTGCAAATTGGAGTAATGCGAATAATTATTTAAGTACTTCAAATATATTGCATCTCTTCTATTATTTAAAAGATCCTAGCAGTTCACACGTTGTGCCTACGTTCAGATACGTTCGTGATTCAGAATAAAAGAGATAATATGTCAAACGTATTAAAAACTGTATAATTGAAACCGAAACGTTTCATAGAATGTCCCTTAAAAACTTTGTAAATTCTTCTGCCTCCCTGATCCCCTCCCTATCGTCTCTAGACGAATCGATATAAAAAAGAATCGATCAGAGCATCGATCGTCGCGTTCAATATTGCGAAAAGAAGAATATTAAACTTCTTTCCAAGAAGGAATCCTTGAGAGGGACGCGAACTTTCCTTGAAAGACGGTGATCGCCTTTTATCCAAATCGCGTTACGGCAACTCGTTTCCAACGGTTCGGACGAGTCGGCGAAAATCTCAGCGTGGCTATTGAACGAAACGGGGGGAGGGGAGGAAACTTCCTTCAAAGGGAGCCGCATTCTTCGTGGGGTCGAGGAATTCCGCGAATGGCCGCACGCGCCACGCGCCAGACCAGGGAAAAAATCTTTAGGCGGTCAATCGAGCCTCTGATCCGTACAGGAACGAAGCGCGGCAATAATCAGCGAGGGTTTTTTTCGCGAGCCGATTTTCCCCACATCCCTCCTCCCATCCCCCCTCCCCTCGATGCATCGATAGATCCATTCATACTCGCGGCCAGTCAGCAAGTTTGAAATTACATCGGCTAACGAACCCGCGCCAACCCCCTTGTCCCCTTGTCGATCCACTCCTCTTTTATTTTCACCATTGACCGATGAAAACCGAATAAAATTCCCAACTTTATTCAGCCCCGTCGAAATCGTCAACAGCATTTCCCTCCAATCCTGTGCACGCATAGAGACCTACCTTTTCGATTCGGCACAAAGGGGATACTCCACCTTTCCTTTTTTTTTTTTTTTCCTTTTTCGAAGGAAAGGAATGCATGCCCATCTCTTTCTCTCTGAGAGAATGGGAACGAGAATGGAAGCTCTCAGAAGTATGATAGTTGAAGGATTTTGACTTTACACGAGCTGATAAGATTGATAAATTCGTATTGCAAGAATATAGAAGATGAATGTTTTTTTAATAATATTCGTTGGAAAGGAAGGGTAAGAAAAGAATTACAGAATCATGTAATATACATGAAATAGTCACACCTTTAATTAAAGAAGAAATATTAACCGTAGATAATAAATATGTTTGCGAATATCGGGAGAAAATGAAAAAATCATCGTTTCTACCCTCTACCTTCAAAATCCATCGCTCGATCGCCCCATCACCTCGAAAGAGACACATACAAACTACGTCACAAACACCGAGATAACAGAAGCAACCGCATCTGTTCGTTCCTCTCGCGAATCGCTCGCGAGATCGGCGAGTGGCCCTCGAAACAATTTATGCCTGTGGGAGCGCGCCACGTCCGACGTGCCTTATCTTCCTCGCAACCTCCTCGCCGATAAGACGCCGGTCTCGCACCAACCTGGTTGGAGGAGGGGAGCCAAGGGCAGAGGAATCGAAGGACGTGACGTAAGTGCGTGTAGGAGCGGCCTCTTTATCCTGTCGCCGGCAGACACGCCGGCTATGATTCTTACGCGTCGTGGGGAAGCATTTTCGCCGAAGGAAAAAAAGCGGCGGAGGGACGGAAGGGGAGGAGTGCGGAAGAGGGAGAGATATGTCACACGGGAGGCTGAGGAGGTGGCTGAAAGTTTCTTTTTCCACGCTTTTCGAGGGAAGTGTGTATAACGGTCTGAAAATGGTCTTTCTCGGGTGGTGAAGGTGGCCGCCGTACGTTTCTGACAGATTTCCAACGAAGAGAACGATCGACGGAGGTCTCGTTAGGATCGAAAACGGCCGAGGAAACGGCTTTTACGGCCTTTTAATGACGGTCATGGATCAGCCCCGTTAATTGGATTCCCGTGTCCCCGGAGAACTCGGTGAAATTGCCGATTATTTGTTGTCTGGTCGCAACTCGGTGGCCGAGTTCCTGGGTAAATCATGGCGACATTCGCCGCGATTCCGCTCGATAGGTTGCTTATACGGGAAACGCAGCGGGTAGTCGAGGAGAATTCGGCTCGGTTAACGAGTATTTTCGTACCGAGGGAGAAGGATAATTGAAACGTCCGTGGTTATTCGAGCTACGAGTTTTCTGGCCTTGGCTTCGTGTCGATGTATTTTTTCCTCTGCCAGGAGAAAGTCGAAAGATAGTAAAAATTGTTCCGAGATGAACGGTGCAGCGAAGAGAATATCCCTTTCGTTCTCGAGAATCTTTTTAATATGAGAATTCGATGATTTTTTTCCATATATCGTTATCAAAATCAAATAAAAATTCATTCAACTATCAGTCGATTCGATACTTTGTATCAAACTGGTCAATATATGAAAAAAATCAAAGAAGATTTATTTAAAATTCATTCTCTTTCAATTTTGATATTTGTCTATAGTCTCATGATTCGTTAGATATAGATTTTTCTTCGAAGATCGATGAATTATTATTTCCATATCAATCTACAATTTTTAAATACAATACAAGTACTTATCAAGTATTATCTATTTTTATAATTGCCATAATTGAAATCCATCATAAATAATCGAATTCACTGGATCAGATTCTCACTTTCCATACCTTTTTCAAACTCACCCTCACCCCATCTCTCCACGTCTCACCTTCCACCTCGAACTAAAAGGCGCAGCGCCCCTTGAACCGCGTTATCTCGCGGAATCAATGGATAGCTCGCGCCATCAATCACCAATCTCTCTCTCTTTCTCTCTCTCTTTCGTAGGCGTGTCTCCACGAAGAGTTCCGCAGATTACGCGCCTCCCGGAAAGGAAGGAGAGAGTGCACGGAGGGAAAAAAGGAGCGAGGGGGTGGTATACGGTCGGACGGTTTATTTACGACGTTATTTCCGAGGAATTCAGCTCGCGCAACCCGCGCGGTGGCAATTTGGTCGCTCGGCCGTGTTGGTCGCTCGCCGGCCCGATGTAAATGCAAATACAAATGCATTTAAACTGGCTGCCCTCTCTTTCCGTCTCTCTGCTCGTGCCTCGCGCATCTCTCCACCTCCTTCCCTCTCTCTCTCTCTCTCTCTTCCTTTCATTGCGGAGCACATTGCGAGGCCGTAACCGTTAATCCGTGCCGCAACTAACCGCGTTCAAATGTGTACACCGAGGAGGGGGACACGTGGAAAGAGCGGTTTCAACGAGAGTGCTGCCTCCTCCTCCTCCTCCTCCTCCGTGCGGTTGACGCGTCGATGTTGCCTCTTCTTCTTCTTCATTATACGAGGCGGGCACGCACGCGGTATGACCGGTTTATCCTCCTTTTCGCACGGGAACAGCGGAGCAGCGATGCGCTCCCTACCGCCGCCGGGAACCTGGCTAATTTCTCCCGGTGTAGTTTGTCATTTTAATTAGGCGTTTTAATGCCTTGTCCGCGCCGACGTTCCCGGATGCCACGCGAACAACTTGTCGCTGGGAATTTCTCGCCTCGCGGAACGATAGTTTCAACCGCATCGAGTTTATTGTTTTCGTACGCGCTTCGTGGAAAGAAGGATATTTAAGGAATGTTTTTAGGCGAGTGTGTTTTGTAATCGATCAGAGGATTGAAATTTATCTATTTGTTTCGTTTTCTTTTTTGTGTATAATAGAGGATTAAGTAAGGAGAACAGGTTTGGAGAAATGAAATGATTCGTGTTATCGTATAACATGAATAATATAAATATAATTTATCAAATAGGATTTTCAAATGGGATATTATTACGAATGTCAACATTGAATTGTGGCACAACAAGTGATAATATCGATTGTTATTAAAATCAAACTATATACCAAAAATATTTTGATTTGAGTCGTGTATTGGACGCGGAATAGAACGCGTTTCTCTCTGCTCCTCGCAAGAATATTATATCAAGATTTAATAAATTAATTAATCTTATACTTGTGTAAAAAATCATAAATTTTGACTAGTCAAGCGGATGCAACAATATTGATTTAAAAAGAACACGTATGTATTTGTATAATCACGATATCTTTATAACTCGTGACAGAAATACTATAATATTTTGCCGGTAAAGTATCTATTAACAAAATCTAATTTTTAAAAACTACCTTCCCTAACTTTACTCTCAAATTATTTTACGCTTGAAACTTTAGAGAAAATTTAGAAATCTATTATTATATTTTTAAATTTCGTAATTCGAACTTTCTAAATCGATATAATTTACATTCCAGCGATTACGAATTTTCCTGTTGCTGCCACCGTTCAAAGATCTCCCCCCATCACTATCTTCATTTATATTTCCATTGACTCGCGCGAAACAACACGGAATGCTTGAGCGGGGAACGCGGAAGAAGCGTGAATCGACTGATAGAATCCGGACTCATTGAACGGTAAAATATATTGATCGAGAACGAAGATAAATATCTCGTCGTTGAGACGGGAAACGGATGAATTACTATTCTTTTTTCTTTTTTTTCTTTTAACCTTCTTATTCCCCTCAGATGCGGCGTCGTCAAAGGATGGCGATTTATCGTTTTCGTATTCAACGGATTAAGCCGTCGTTCGAGGTCCGGCCACGGGGCATGCAAATCCACGGTCCAGGCCACAGCGAAAAGAATACGATGCAGCCAGTCGGTTGAATGTCTCGAATGATAATACGGCTTTCATTGAGGAAACGCGTGCGCTTGCAGTAGCTTACAAACGCGGCACCGTTTGAATACCAAATTAAATGCGGTAAATACGGTTCGCGGAATGGCCAGTGGCCAATTCAATGTTTCCCAATCGTGAAAATGGGACGATTCTCATTAAATATAGAGCCTTTTGTGTTATTCTCCGCTTATTTTTGCACAAAGATGATTCGTGGATTTTTCGGTTTCTTGTAAGAAAGCAAGATCCGATAAAATATTTTCTATTATTCAACATGAACTTTTGAATTATTTTTAATAAAATGTGCGGTTCGTATGAAATTTTCTAAGTGCCAATCAACTCTGAAGATGATTTATATAATTCAACTTCAATTTCAAAATTCGTAGCTGAGATTTATCAAGATAAATTCATTGCAAATTCTATCATTATATGTAAGTATATATATATATTTATTATTATATTTAGTTAATTTGATTATTAATTTTAATTCAATTTTATAGGACTGTGCAGAGTTATTATAGATAGATTATATACTTGAATATAAAACTTTTTTATAGTTTAAAAAATAAGTATCAGACACTCTTCTTGGTTAAAATAATTTTCGTACACTCATAAGCAACAGTTTCAACGATTTTCAGAAAAGGAAAATGTCAATTTTCTGAGCAAGAAGCAGATTCATGGTCCCGGTATAATTTCTCGTTTGTATTCTAGGGATTAAGCCATTCGTGGTATCGCGAGGTCTTGCTTACGATCGCTCGGTCATGCAAATCTGGTCGAGACGAAAAAATACGATAGCGTTGGGGACTACCACCAACCGTCACCAAATGATAATACAAATCGAGGGATTTCGCTGGTTAAAAATAGTTTCATTGAAGGGACACGTTTGAGTGAGCCAGTTCCGAACTAAACTGTCCGTTATCGAGCTTAAATTTACCACCGTGAAATATCTATTAATTTTACTCACCCCTGACTGACTTTGGATAAATTATGCTCCGCCTAGGGAAATTATTTGATAGCGGTATCAGTTTTTGTAACGTTCTCTCCAGGGTTTGTAATATTTATTGCAGATGTGATTACATTCAATTTCAGGTAGGGACAAAAAATTCTGTTTAATCGTGTAATGTATGTTCGAATAATTCACCATTTTTATAGCCCAAAGTACAGGAAAACAATAAAACAACGATCGATTGATATTGTACTTTAAATGATAATTTTGGATTGAAAATAATTCAAGTGGTAGACAAAATTTCTTTTTTTTTTGTTTATTTATAAACATTATACGTGACTGAAATTTTACATCTTAATTCAGTAATTCATCTATTTCAATCATTTATATTCACTTTACGAGATAATAATTTGAAAGATTATAAATAATAAAAATCCATCGTTGTTTAATTTATAAAATGAAGAAAGGAAACTAACAAATTCCGTTCCCGTTACCATTTCACCGCAAATCTTGCAACAATCTCGCAACAATCTTCCAAAGAACCGCTAACCACCTGGCCATCATTATCATCACCATCATTCCCATCCACGAAACCATCTAGTCACAAGATCCTCGGATCCTCCATCATTCCCCGACAAAAGTATACCTCACCATCCTGCCAGAGATCTAGGAAAGATCCCGCCTGTTCTGGCAATCGGCAACGAGGTGGCCGTGCCGCGCAGACGATCTTCAAGAGTTGGAGTGCAGCGAGGGGTCTGGATCAGGTCGCATCCTATCTTCTAACAAGATCAAGGGGCCCGATCTGGCCGACTCCTCGAGGCCTCGATACACACCGCGCGACGTGTCTGTGTTCGAGGTAACAAGAGCGTTATCGAGCACCCACCCCCGTGGCAACCTCTTATGGAAACGCGCCCATGCGTTGGCCGACGTTCTACACGGCAGCGGGGGTGTGTGTCGCGCTCTCCCTTTCCTCTCCTTCCTCCTTCTCCCTCGAACCGTGCCTTTCCAACGTCGCCTCTTTGCAGACGTTCCTGCTCTCTCTGTCTCTCTCTCTCGTCGTGGCTCGGCTCGGTTCGGTTCGGCTCTCAGATTCAAGCCTGGGGCCGATAGCGCGGCGACAACGATATCGATACACAGGGCACTGGTAACAAAGCCAACGATTTATGGCGGCGATTTATTGCTGTATTTATAGCGGCACCTTCACCACGCTGCCCCCATAGAGGCCGGGCTGTTCAAGTTCGCGCCGGGCGCATTCGGTTGCACCGCGATAAGGGAATGCAATTTTTGGTGCACCGATGCCTCTGAAGGAGGTTACCTTCCAGTTTCTTTATGTGGTAGGTTATCCGGCGAATAATGCGGTTTTTCGGACTGCTGGCTTTGAGAGGGGTTGTCGTTCATTCGGTTGCTGATAGAGCTTTGGAAAATGGGGAGGGTTTATTGATTATTTTGTAACGTGGAATTTTTATCTACGTAGCAGATTGGATTTTTGGAATTTGTTAGAACGAAAGTGTACAGGTTGCATGCACAATTGATTAATTTACGTTGTTTTCGCGCGTTTTCAAAGTTTCGCCTCCTTCAAGGGAGAGTTATGAAGTAGGAATATATTTCATCGCTAGGGGCGATTGGGTTTAAAAGTGGGATATTTTTCAGTGTCCTTTTGATCGTTGGTGCTCGAGTGCACTGCAATCCATTGTCGATATTTGCATTTCTCTCCACCATTTTCCACTGATCAATTCTAGAATGATGTAGAGTTTGCTTCTATCTCGAATCTTCAATGTACAAAGATAAAATTCAATGCTTCGTTTATTCGATATTATTTTGTAAAATGAAATTTCCAAAAAAAAGAAAAAAAGAAAAAAGAAAAGAAATTTCACTTCAAAATCTGCTTAAAGAATGAGAATCGAAGAATAAGAATCATCCCCCTCTTCATCTTTTTCCCCATCGTTCATCAAAGATCTTTCTTTAGCACTTCCTCCACGATTGTTCCTGATGTTTACGAATGGCCCGGTCCCATGGATTCGATTTTCATCAAGTCCACCCCCCAAAGCTTTCACTGGCAGCCGCGCGATCTCTCCGTGTGGCGAACGACGCCCGATTCTTCAGCAACCGAGACTAATCTTCGTGGCACGATGGACGGTACTTTACTGTCACAGGCCTGCGACAATACAATACCGGAATCGTGGAATCGTTGCTCCGTTTCCTTCGCCTTTCATCTGTCAACATCAGCACGCCCTGTTCTTTCCCTTATTCGTCTTCCCCAGGTGCCGCTTCTGGCGGCTAATGAGGGGAAAATTTTAAGTAATATCTATTTTTAACATCCGAGAAAATATTGGCTGCTTCACATCTTAAATAAAATGTCATAATTTTATTCATTAATATTTATAAATTAATATTCAAGAAAAGAATATCTTTCTCTATGTATATTTTATTCAGTTAATTTTTAATTAATATGGCTAAAAAATAATTTAAAATAACGTAGAATATCTTTCTAACCAAAAAGTAATCCTCATTCTCAAAGCGACTTGCTCAATTTTAAAAATAAAAATTACTATTACCGAGAAAATGAATAGTCGAAAGGGGGAAGAAGATTTTTCAATAGAAAGAGCGACGATAGATTCCATCAGGAAGGAGGAAGGGAAAAGAAAAAGAAAACCGAAAACCAAACCATTCGCCTTTTCCAGCCACCAGATAAAACCCTTTAAACTTCCTTCTCCATTTAATGCTCCTGGAAGCGCGTTAAATCCACTATCTTGCCCCGGATACACCGCACATACGAAACGGGGGTAGCCGGGCATAAAATATCGGCGGCGCACGTTCCCGTCCCGTTGGATCCCGTCCCGTAAAAAATGTATCGCGCAAAGGAACGATGCAAACGATCTCCGGGTATCCGCGCCGGGCAAGAACCGTTTATCTGGACGCTCGATTTCGCGGGGCGGGAGGGGAGCCACGGGCGGGAAGAAGGGAGAGCGGCGAATTAGCATGCACGTGCACGGAACTTTAAAGTTTGAATCTGCACGATGTGTGTGCAGTTGGCGGGACGTATCGCGGCGATTCGTTAATACGATACGATGTTCAATAAAGAAGGGGGGGGGGAGAAGAAGGGAATGGAAGGAGGAGGGGAAGAGGTCCCCGCGATTAGATCGTGACTGGCGCCCGAGAAACGTCGAAGGAAGGGACGGGAGGGAGGGAGATTTACTTTCGATCCGAGGCAGGATTAAAAATGAATATTCATGGCCACGCCTATCAAAACATAACGCGGATCGATTAAACGTTTGCGGGCCAATTTGCTTCCGTCGCCTCGTATCGGGACCGACTTTTTCAATAGATACATTTTGATGGGTGGATTGATTTAAACGTTTCGTAATAAGAAGGTGAGAGAAGTGGGGATGATTTTATTATTGGAAGATTTTTTTTCTTTTTTTCGGATAAATTTTGCTGAACAATTTTAGGATTAGATTAGAGGTTAATTATAATATTTAAATTAGACGAAGTCGCTTGTAATTTTTTTTGTATTTTTGGTATTATAATAACAGTGAAATGTTATGTAAAATTTTTTAATTAAATCAGCTTGTTAAAATCTTCATTTATCTTTCGAATATGTTACTGAACTTATTTAAATGATAATTCGGTCATTCCATTTTTTTTTTAATATCTATTAAATATACATTATATTTAGATTGCGGATTTTTTTATTAGATTTACCTATATAAAATTATAATTTTATAATACAAAATTTCTCTATCATATTGTTTCTTACATTATATTTGATCCAAGTTTCAATATCATATTCAAAAGTTTTATTTGGAATGATTAAATTTTCATGAAAATAATAATATATATACGTATGATAAAACAATAATTATTTCTGTAAACCAAGTTTATCTCAACCGTTTCAATTTTTTTTTAGAACAAGCTTCAAGACAGCTTCAACTGCGCGGCTAAGCCGGCCGATAATTCTCCAAGATAATCAACAGTCCGTTTAAATACACGATGAAAACAAAAGCTGCAAGCGTAATTAATCTTGCCCGTCACGAACTCCCTGCCAATTCAACGCAACAAGATACTCCAACGTTGTCTCGTCTAATCGATTATCGGCGGCGAACAAAAGCGGAACAACAACCGTACGAAGAGGGGGGGAGGGGAGAGGGGAAGAAAAAGCTCCGCGATCTAGATTGGAACCCCTTGACGGCCCGGTCCGACTATCTTTGAAAAATTGCCTCGTGTAAACCTCGCCTAACCCCACTAATTATATTCCAAACAATTGAAACTAATCGCAGTCCCTCGATCGGTCAACCCACGCGATTAACCCTCGAACCGAATTTTATCCTCCAAGGAGGAAACCAGCAAAAAAATCACTTTATCGGCCCCAGGGGCCACGTGAATCGGATCGAAACCTCGTTCCTTGTACGCGATCATTAAAGCTGTAATCACGGTGGCGGCGCTGCGGTTCCCTCCGCCCTTTTTTTTCCCTGTTTCGCCTTTCACGCGTGAGGAGAGGAAGAAGGGGGGCACATTGGTCGCGTGAACTCCCCATAAATCGTCCACGGACCCGATAGTTCGCCACCATGGCAATGACGTACGATCGACGCGGCCCATAACTTAAAGGCGGAATCAAAAGCCGATTACCCGCCTTCTGTCCGCCTCCACTCTCTCTCTCTTTCTTTCTCTCTTTCATCTGCTACCTCTTACCTCTGTCTGCTACTTTGAGAACTTCTCCTCTCCCCACTCTATCGACCGGTGGTACGATTTATCGTATTAACAAATTACCCTCTCACCTTTCGCCTCGTTTTCTTAATGTGTTAAGAGAGATCAGACGCGGGCCGACGCTTTCTCTCGTCGATTCGTGCGATTTCGTTCGATGTAACCTTTCGATATTTTTGATCTTTTCACTTTGGTGTGAAGCGACGATTTACTTCAGAAGCGTGGGGGATTTTTTTGATATTACTTTATTTGTTCCGCTCGTGGGATTGAATGATTTGAGAAAGATGAGTTAATATTTTGAATTTGTTCGAAAGATCAAATGTGCAGATGAATATTCTTATATTAATTAATATAAGGCATCATCTTCAATCTCGATTTTTTAACAAGGATTTTTAATTAAGATCGTTATAGTATTTTGAACGTTTGGAGAACTTAATTTAATCCAAATTTAATATAAATCGGTAGTTAATAATAAATTTTTGTTTGATTATCGATTAATTTAAGGTAATTTTAATTGTTAGCTGATTTAATTTCTATTATTTTAATTAATTTAGTTTTTTTAATCTAGTTCTATATGTTTAAATTCTAAACATATAGAAATTGAAACTATTTTCATCCAAATAGAAGAAACATTTTTTAAATGAATAACTTTTTAATGTACAACGATAAGCTTCATAATTCGAATCAAGAACATATTGAAAAATCGAGATCGAAGGATGATATTTTTTTCATCAATAATTATCCTTTCTTTTTTACAATTTTTCGAACGGTATATCATATTATACAAATGAAAATCATAATCTCTGTAAGCTTCAACTTCATCTCTACCCTTCACGCGGAATAATAGACCGAAATTTTCATTTCCATTCCAAATTTTTCACATCTACGCGAACAAAAATCTTTCCAACAAAGAAAGAAAAAAAGAAAAAGAAAGAGAGAGAGAGAGAGAAACAGAAGTAGAGACTAGATATCACGCGCTACTATGAGACCTAGATTCGAATCTGAACAAGTCCCCCGGGGCCTTTTCTACCCTTTTTCCCCGGGTCTACACGTGTACCCGTCGTGGTGGATAGATGTATTGCAACGCTTTCGAACACAAATCTTCGCCCGGTGCCCGGTTGATCGCGCAGCTGATTGCTGTCACGAGCGAACGAACCAGCTCTGTAAGTCCTCTTGTATATCGCTCAGGCGTAACCGGTCCGTAGACAAAAGCGGCGAAACACCTCGCGCAATAACCGATCGACAACAAGGCTCTCGTCGACGCGGCATTTCTCTCTCTCTTCCTCTCTCTCTGACGTATTATCTCGGATCCAACGTTTGATCGAGGGATTCGTCGAAACGAGATCGAAGGATAAGGACAGCGTAATTACACGGAGGAAGCGGCGTCGAATCGTCGTGATGTGACCATTGTTAGAAATTCCATCCCTCCGCTCTATATGACTACGCAAATCCCGGCGATTAAGTGGATACGTAATTCCAAGTTTCGTCCCTAGACTTAAGTTGAATCTAACGTAAATCTTATCTAAGTGGTGGGTATCGATAAGTTCGGTGTTTTCAACCCTCTGTCGATACAGAGAAGAAGCTTATCGAAACCGAGGTGTGTAATTTTGGATTTTCTCTTTTGCATGCCGCCCTTATCGTTATTCTTGTCGTGTTGTATACGTGGATAGGGTTGTTAGGCGAATTTTGAGATCTCTTGGGATGTAACACGTTGGTCATTGTATCTAAATTTCAATTTCAATTTCAATGTCGAGTATTCTACGTGTAAAAATTTTATATATACAGTCTCTATATGTATTTTTCCTTGTTATAGAAAATAAAAATTAAAATTATATCTCTGTTAAATATAATACTAAAATGAAATGAACGATTTTACACGTAGTCGTTATGACTTTTATAATTTCAAAAAGGAGATCCTAAAAAATCTCAAACATCTAATCAGCGAATATTTAAATCACACATTTTAATATCATTTTAATATTCTTTCAGATTGAACACACACGATTTCTCGAACAAATCAAGGCATATACACATCTCGTATTTATCTTTATCCTCTTCATAAACGATTTACGACTACCAATACCAAAACGTTCAAAAACATTCGTAACTAAACTCCTTCGATTCGAGAGGCGGTAAAGTTTCCTTAATTAACGGAACCGCGTATTTAATACCGGTCTGGGAGGGGAGGGGGGCGGCCAAATTTCCCGCGAAATCGTCATTTATCCGTTGGACCGAGCGTTATGCAAATCGTACGACTCGCATAACTCAGCGGCGGCTCGCGGATTAAAGCCTGGGCGTTTCCATGCAAATGTCGAGGGGATAGACGACTGGGCCAAGGAAACTGCTCCGCTTCATCGTATCATCGATACAGACGCATCGACACGCGGTGCAGATTCGAGGGACACGACGCAAATTCGTGGACGGACAAACGGTACGCTTCGTGTTGGATAATACGTTGAATGGATAAATACGATCCTCCGGGCCGTATAACAGCCGAGACGAGAGCACGCGCTATTTACGTTCGTCCGACGCGACTGTGACTTGCAACCGACTTGCATCGCAATTTGTAAAGTCACGGGTGGGGACGTGATGGAGAATTGCTTTACGATCTTACCTTGCGTAGCGACGCGTTGTAAGAAAATGTATGCAGATTGGGGCTGTGTTTAGATTCTGACGAGCGCAACCGAGTCGAGATCGAGACTCGAGAGGGAGGGAGAAGGGTTGGATTATGTGCGTGGAGAGGATTGAGGAGGGCTTTCCGGATCTTGGTGATATTGGATGGTTTTGGGTATGGCTGCTGGACTGGTGGAATGTATTCGGTGGAATTTCAGAATATTGAGAAGAAAGTTTCGATATCTTCAAGTTTATGCAAGTAACTTTTGAGGGAGAATTTTTCTAAACCGGAATCTATTGGATGGTGAATTTTTTTTTTAGAGTACAAAAATTTTTATAAACTAGGAAGAGGTTCTTGTGATTTCTTGATATCTGTGCATCTGTTTCTTTATTTTGAACATATCCTTTCATTTTCTTTAGATTCGTAATATCGAAAATTATATGAAAATATTATTAAGCTATACGAAATTCGATAAATTTTGGTTAAAATTTTGATATGAAACCATTAATAATATATTTATTTCGTTTTACTTATAAGGATAGGTATAATTTTTCTCAAATTTGAAATATATCTTCAAATATTATGCATAGATACAATATACAAAAAGTCTCAGGAATTATTTCACATAATCAAACAGGATAAAATCTTTTTATCTTTGAACAAACGATTATTCAATTTCTTTATTAAATTAATTCGTCGATTGGTAAAGAAGATTATCGTACCCTCGCAATTTTTATGGGGATTATATATGAACGTGTGTAGCATGACGTGCAAATACGCGGTAAATTTATTACCCTTTAGCCGCGAATGTCGTGGAATTCCACGATGGAATTGTTTCGAAACTATGCGGTCACGATTTTTGTTTCCGCGTCGCAAAAAACCGGCCGGACGACAGCGAAAAAATGTTCCTTCCGACTTTTAGAAATGCTTTCGTATCCTTTTTTTTATTTTTTATTTTCATTTGTTGTGTTTCCTCATAAATACTCGTTTACGCTTTTCAATCGTATATTTTTTTCTTCCTCTATGATATTTTAATTTTTAAATTTTTAAATTTTTAATTTCCAAAATATGGAAATATGGAAATAAATTAATACTCTTTTTTATTATATAATTTTTCAATGTTTCTTAATTTTTTAGAAATTAAATAATTGGCTAACAAATTGATCAATTTGATTTTTATTTAAATTTACTCACTTTTCAGTGAAATATAAATTTTTACGTTTTCATTTTATTTAAATTTAATAATAATTTCTAAAAAAAATCTACGTCTTTTCATTTGACGTATTTTTATGTATTTTATTCAAAAATATAATTTAATATTTTTTATCTCAAATACGAATTCGAAGAATTCGTTTCAAAATACTATCTATGCTCGTTAAGAAAATAATTTTCAATAAAAGGAATAATCCTCGATACGATTTCAACCTCGTTTTCCCGCAATATTCTTTTCATCAGGATTTTCCCCTCTCGAAAGGATTCCTTCTCCTTATATAGAGAATTTTCTTTTATATCCTTTCTATTAGGTGTAATTATCCGGAAGACCCCTGGTCTCCAATATCACACACACACATATACGTGTATCATACACGTAATAAAATACTGATTACATTTATTTCATACATCCCCTTTCGTACTCCCTTCAATTCGTTAATTCTCATTCAAGTCAAAAATATATAAAAAATAATCATTCGACGAATATATCCGTATACACAAGTATTCACGATTCAAGTAAATCAAACTCATCAACCCGAATTTCCCTTAACAAGTCCGAGCCCTCCTCGACCCATCCTCAATCCACAAACACAAGCACACAAATCCAAAACTCAATCCCGTCTAAATTATCTTGCAAGCCAAACCCCAACACCACAAGAGACAACCAAAGTATCACAAAACTCGATGTACACTCCTCTTATCTAATCAACCAATTACCACCCCATTTCCTATAATCCTATCTGTACACAATCTGTATCACGCTGTTCGTCAAATATATCAGACAAAGTCATGCAACGTTTACATATTAATCATACAAGATCGAACAATAATCGCCCTCCCCTCCCTTCCCGTGGTCACGGCAATTAGTTGCATAATTTATTCGCGTGGAATCCTCGATTTCCCAGACAGAATGGGGGAGGGGGAGGGAAAGGGATGAGATCGATTTCCAGATTCGGTTCGATCGCGATATCTCCGGACAATTCATAAAGGCAGGCCACCCTTCGTTGGTGTTGGCTTGGTTTTGCACGCGTCGTACGATGGCCCTCGAGGGTGTGGAACGCGGGAAGGGGTGATTGAACATCGGGGGTTGCGTGTGCGTGACCGGACCTTCCGCGTTAACGGAAGCGGCCCGCCAATCTGATTGGCCTATCCTTCTCGTAATTGCCTGTAGATCCCAATCGCGATTAGTCGGGGAAATTAATACGGTTCTGGATACGGAATTTATGCGACTCTGACGTGGATTATGCATATACGATGGCCGGGACGCTGCAATAACCGCGTCGTTACCGGCGACGTTATCACGGCGATGTGGTTGTGCGGAAATCTCTGTCTTCTCGATTTTAATCGGGATAGGATATGTTAATATGGGGCTGGAATCTCTGCACATGGGGAATCTCGCGGCTTTCAAATTAGATATTATGAATTTCTACAATACTATTCCTTGTAATGTGTCAGAAGTTGGTCTTTAGTTTTTGGGATTTTGAGATTATCTAGATATATATATGCAGAATTACTTTGTCAAAAATTTTAAAAAAGAATTAAAGATTCTTCTACAATAGTTAAAAATTTTTGATAGTTATTTTGGATTAGTAGCTTAAATATTATTTTCATTTTGAAGAAAAAATCTCTCGCTTATATACGCTAAAGTCAAGAATAAAATTCACCACCTGATGGATTTCCATCGCGCCGTAGTCGACAATCAATAATCGAGACGTGACATCGTTCAGCTTTCACAATCGATCATTTCCTCCATATTTCAATAGTTTTCGAAGCGAAAAAGACAGTGAACATCGAATCCGTATTTGCGAAATTAACTCTCGAAATGGTGTATCCAGTATCTTGAACGATACAGCCATTGTCTGATGGAATTAATACCACCAGCATCCTCAGTGATTAAACGTCCACCATCCTGGTTCCATGGTTCTTGGAAGAGGGTTGCACGAAGGGAGAACTTAAGGGGAGAGGAATAGGAGAAGGCAAAGGGATACATGCATACCTATATATGAGGGCCACGCATACCTATATACCTCCTCGAAACCTGCCAGAATCCCAGGACCCTCACTTCCATTTAACCGGATAATGTCCATTGTTCCGAGCATCCCACGCATCCTTGGACGCAATACGTAGAAGCACGGGCTGAAATGCTCGCGATACTACGACGAATGGCAGCCAAATGGCCGGTTAAATGTACTCTCGACTGCATTCTGCTGGCACCGGGTTCACGATCGTTTCAGGAGAACACCAATCCTTGGTATTCAGGTGTAAATTGGTCTTGAGCGCCTACTTCCGTTCTACCATTGTTGCGAAACTTGAAGATCTTGAGAATTTTCGATGGATAAGAATAGGAAACGATTGGAATTGGATCGTTCGTTTCAGTGACTGATCTAGGATTTTGGAAGATGGCGAGTTTGAATGAATTTAAATCGAAGGAAATAGGAAATTGAAGAGGAGAAATATTTGTTGAATAATTTTCAGGTTATCGGAAAACGAGACGATATTTGCTATAAACGAGCTTTATGTACAAACACGATCGTTGCATCTATACAACGTGATTCTATATCGATTCTTCTTATTCGTAATATAGCCGATTCTTTTATATGTACAAAACATTGTAAAATCTTAAACGATGGATGTCTCATTGGGCAGTGATGATTCGTAACTCAAATCCATGGACCGAGACGACTTTCGAGAACATTAGCGGCGTCCACGCGTCCCATCAGTCTTAAGTGGTTCAATAGGTCTGCTAGAGCTGTGGCCTCTTGATGTTTCGCTTCCCACAGATCCAAGATATGCTCCGTTGGACTGGCTTTCGTCGCGAAATAATCGACGTATCTGAATAAAATCAGCAGTTGCTTCAATCTTTCACTGTCTTTTAACTCGGCGATGAAAAAAAAATAGATAAACTCTCACCGATCTACTTGAAGTCTTTGCGCTAACATTCTCCAATCATTTCCACGCGCACTTGGCGGATCAAGACACTGACATAACTGTTTTCTAAGCGTTTTGGAAAATCTTCAAGGGGAAAAAATCAATTAATGATTTATACAGGGATCGAGAAAATGGGATAAAAGAAAGATGTCATACCTAAACGGTCTGGGAACAACGGATTCGGTCGACCTGTTCGAATTCTTCCCACGAAGAACGATGGATGACTCAGACTTCGTGGTCCTCTTCCCACTGGATCCGTTCCTCTTCATCAGATCTAGGTCAATTCTCAGAAACAATGTGTGCTCTTCGAAACCGCATTGACAGACTCGTAGCTCGAAACTGAGCCTCAGATCGCCCACTGTTTTCTCGATCCTAAATGATCTTCTTACGCTGGTCCTCGTAGAAGACCAGATACGACGATGCGGTATCTCTTGCCGTTCCACGAATCCGCTTTCTCTGTCCTCCAAATCGATTCGAAGCGGTGAATTCCCGGCTCTGAAACCTAAGGCTCCGTGGTCGATATGAGTTCCACCTAGCCGACGTTCCTGTATCAATGGATGACTAGTCTCAGGCAATATTTAGGGATTAAAAACAATCCGAAAAGTGCAATAATATTTGAAATTTGATCTGAAAATTGAAAATAGATAATTTAATATTGACCTGTTCTATTACAAGCTTGAAAGCAGCTTTTGTGTCCTCCATCAGATGGCACCTGATGTGATCTCTTTCACGTGACAGGAACACAGCCACGCAAATTCTCTTTACCGCGAGTCCTGGCGCCACCACAGAATTCTCCCCAGCCACTGCGTATACACTAGGAGTCTCAGTAACCAAAAAAACTCCGGAATGATCTAATTGCGCGAATGGTTGTCCAGGAAGATTTATAGGTTCACCTCCCAAAGTCAAAATTTTTCTCCACATCGAACTCGAAGTAAGATTAGAACTCGTAGAGGAGTTGCTGGAATTGTTGGATCTAGTCTCGAGATCAAGATCGGTCGACCAGAGGCTCAGTTCCCAGTTACCAGTCCTCAGTTCAGCACAATGCTCGAATTGCAAGATCACTGGTTTCACCAGATCTATTCCACTCGGGCCACAAGCCACTACGGCTGACAGTAGAGTCAGACTGGGCGGCAGACTAGGTCTTAGAGAATCGTCCCCAAGGACGGCCAAGTGTAAACCGTGTCTTCTTCCACGTGAGATAGCTCCTTCGGGTATAGACATCGAGACTCCAACTTCGGGAACCACCAAAAGCGCACCTTGCTCGTCCACCATTGCTCTCACAATGAACCCACTAGAATCCTCGTGATTCCTGTCATCCTCTCCAGTTCTATCCTCGTCATCGTGCTCGTCGTCGTCCTCGTTGGTGCTTTCCTGATTCGCCTGGCAGGTGGAACCTAAGGACCAGATGTTACCAAGGCTGGTCACTATATCCGTTGTCTGATCGTCGTGTTCGAGTTGATGGTACTTGTTTCTTACGAGATGATCGGCCCTCCTCGTTATCCGATAAGCCTCTACCACGCTGCGAGTTCTTGCAGGAAGATCTGGTCACGGAGGAGCTGGGCGATGGCCTGGTGGTCGAGGGCAGCGAGAGCTGTGGCACGTCGTAGTGATGCTCCGAGCAAGATCTGCGTATCGTCAGAGAGACTTTCAACGGGGGGCAAGGATCGAACGGGGTTTAATTCCTCGAGGGTCGTTTACCTAGACATCCTAGACGCGTTCGACTCGTCTATCACCTGCTCCAACCGCCTGTCCACCGAGAGAACTGTCCGATCGTTCTTCGATACTACGGATTTCGCGAGATCACCCGGACGACGAAAGTCCAACCTGGCCACACCGTACAAAGCCTCCATCCTTTCCTTCCGACGCATCAATCGAACGAAGAAGATGGTGGTCAGCGCCAGAATGATCGCCGCCAGGCTCAGAGTGATCCAAAGGGCCAATATGTTCCTGTGATCGATCGCCCTGGTTGCTGAAGAAACGACAGCTTTCAAACTAACTTTCTACCGTTGGAACAGTTCTTCGCAGTGGCAATTACCTTCCTTGAAGACTCTTGGTCCATCCTGTCCGAGAGCTACAGTGGGTACAGCACGAAGACGAAGAAAAACGATTTACTTTATGAGATTTTTTTACAGTCTGATTCGAGACAACAGATCAAATTTGCTAACAAGTCGGGCAGAACAAGTCGATCCGCTGACGTATCATCCTATTATATTCGTCGCGTTTCAACTCAACGACCCATACATCGAAAATTTAATCGAATCTCTCCCGGCGATGTTACGTCTGTCATTGAACAATGGGAATATTTGCCGCGTCCAATGACCGGTTAATCGAGGAAGGTTACGAAGCAACGGGTAAAGGATCGAGGAGGCCTTTCTGCGAGTCATTATTAATTTAAATCGTATTTCAAGCATGCGACCGCGAACGATGATCATCGGATGCGACGCTCGGGACAAGAGAAGCCCGTTCGCTCGTAATAAATTGTCCGCCTCTGGGCCCCGGTCATGGTGAGATAAAAAGAAAATCGAAAAAGAAAGAAAGGGGGAAAGAGAGGGAAAAGGAGGCAAGAGCGCAGCTGGGGCTCACCATTACATCGATCCGTGGAACAAGACTCGACGATGACGTCCTTGCCTTGACAGGGACGGCCACCATTGCTCGCCGGGGGGTCGTTGCAGGATCTTCTTCTTATTCTGGAACAATCGGGACCGCATGCGGACCAGGAGGACCAGCTTGACCATCTGCCGTCGACCGCTGAAAGGCAACGGGCGAACTTGAAAATCCCGATTAAATCTCGTCTTATCAGAGATGTATTCCCGGCCACGGTGGAATGATTACATCTCGTTGTTGTATTCAGTGTCTGGGAGGATGTGTCTCGTCTTTGATCGTTTCGTCGATGGGACAGGGAACAAGACTGTTTTGAGCTCGAGAAAGGGTAACAGCTATACCAGGCATCGTACTGTATATCGTTGTAATTGTTTTGTAATTGGCTGGTGCTGTCTGGCTTACCGGGACAGGAAGGATTGCACTCGACCCTCTGCGTGGCTGGACCCGGACAAGCTTGACCCCCATTCATGACCACGGGATTCGTGCACGTTCGCGTCCTCTTTTGTACACCTCGGCCGCAACGGGTGCTGCAGTCCGACCATCCGGACCAGGAAGACCACCCGCCGTTCACTTTGGGAACGAATCCAAAACGGATGGAATATTATTGAACGGATTAAGTATCGTAGTTGACGAGAAGAGTGATACGACAACGTGGTAATTTGAAGCATTTGAACTCTTTCGCTCTTAATAACGATCGGAAAAACATTTTTTTTGAAGAAAGAAGTTATTCTTTTTAAAGGATAGATGAAGATATAAAATTGAATTCATACGAACATGGATAATAGTTTAATAATAGAGATAATTATTATCATTCCATCGTAGTAATACAAGTACTTGTAGATGCAAGATAAAGCTGACTCAAAACATAGCTACCCACCGTGATTAACATACCACCAAGACTTGTTCAACAGTAGCGTATTGACTACCAGTTCCACCGTAGCGAAAGGGTTAACGATGCGTGATAGTACCACTCACTTTTCTCGCCATGATGCCAGATACAATTTACGATTAAAATGTTTCTCAAACCAACAATAAGCAGAACGCAATTAGAAAAACGTTTCGACAAAAATTAGTTAAATTAAATCTGAATCTCATTAAACCCTTTCGGAAACAACAATTATCACCGGTTCCCTACCAAGAATTCCTATTAAACTATGCAATCTCTCACGCAATACTTTTCCAATTCCCTCATTGTCTACACCTTCTCTTCTTGATACGCTTAATTATCTCTCAATACACGATCATCGTTTCTAATTACGTTCAGATTCGATACGATATTCATCAGGATCCCACGGAATCCGCAAAAATCTCACCGTAAACCGTCAACACAGCCGGTTCACTGACCCGCCTCGCGGCTATGTTCTCAGCGACGCACGAGTAATTCCCCTGATGCCTCAACTCTGCCTTTCCCAGTATCAGGTGTCCATCGCCGGTCTGTACGAAGTTGTTGGCCCCTGTCACGTCGTTCGGTATGCTGTCGGAGGAAGCTGGTGTCGAGCCAGCGATCGTCTCGAGAGGCGAGCCGTTCTTCAGCCAGTAGACCTTCGGTTGGGGCACCCCTAGTGGCGGGGTGCAGCGGAGTTCCGCGTTCCGTCCAGCCTCCACGGACAACGAGTACGGCGGCGACAGGAAGTGCTTCTTCAGGTCTGTGCACGAGGACCACCAGGCGAGGGCCGGTGGTAGGCTTTTTTTTAATATTCAGCCGGGGAAACACGAGGCACGAGAGGTCGACGAGACAGCGGAGGGGAGGGGAGGGAGGGATAGCAGCGAGGGAGCAGGGCACTCAGCGATATTAGGCCGCGTGTATAAATGCAGGGGTGCTTTTATAGGCCGCGTCTCTATGCTCTGCATTCGAGCAGAGCACACTGGTCAGGGAAGGCAGAAAAAGATTTCGCTCGATCCGCGAGGCTGTGAAGGGTTGCTGCTGCATTCGTGCGCCAGCCAACGCCATATTATTCGGTGTGTAGCGAATACGCGGAAAAATAGCCGCTTTTATATATCATTTGTGAAGGGAACGGTGTAAGTAAAGTAAAATGGCGTCGAGTACTCTGATCCACTCTGTAACATTCTTGCCCCGCTGTCTAGACCACCTCGATGCTGTGCTGTTATCAGAGATGTGTTTTTAATACGTGAATGGAAAGGATAGAAATCGATTAGATTAGATATGAAAACTTAGATTAGATATGTAGACTGCCAGTTTTTAAAAATATCTCAAAGTTATTCGAATAATTTATAAGCATTGAGTATTATCAGTTTTTATTTTGATTAATTTCTACGAAATGTTTCAAATATGAGTCTTATTTCATTTTTCATAATATGTCTCGTGAAATTTTTTCATTAAATTATTATTATTATTAAAATTATTTTAATACATTCAAGATTGTAACAAAAATTAAAGTGAATTTTCGGTGAGGATAATAAGTATTTGATAAGAAATAAAGTTAAAACGATAAAAAAATTCAAAATGATTGTACTGAGAATGATATTTGTACTTGTGAAAAGAAAATTTTAATATTAATTTTAACATATTTCTAACATATTCAAGATATACTTGGAGTGTTAAATTTTACAAAAGCTTGAAATCTTAAGGATTAAAAAAATTTCTTTGTTTTACATCAATCTAGACAATTGATTGTAATATTTTTGTTTTCAAAATTTCCATTTGATTTTATCAATATTCTTAGAAATCGCGTTCGCGTGTTATCAAACGGTTTGTTCGTTCTCCAATTCTAGCAATAAAGCTCTGTTCTTGGAGCAAATCATCGTTCCAACAAAATTACCGTCATATTATTAATTAAACCAGCCAGTTTTCTCAAGTGGATCGCGCAGAATAGCATCGTATTCGACTACGAAACATCACCACGATCGATATACACCGCGTATTCAATTTCGAAAGCACGTCCATTTCCTGTTTGCTAGCAAATACAGATTTAATTCTATGTCCTGTTTGTCTCCTGTGTATTTGCGCCCCACGTTTGAGAGAAAATTGCTCTTTCGATTCTTGAACTTTCACCTATTTTTGTGGAAATCACTTCTTCGATTTCCTCGATCCGCAATGGAGTAGAAATAGAACTATGAAAGGAGAGGTAAGGAAGAAGAGAGGCTAAAGAATGTTTTTGAGAATATGATCATTAGTTGCATTGATTAATTGATTTTAATGAATGATTTATTTTATTAAGGAACATTGAATTCACTGATAATGAAATTTTGTAATTCTATTGCCAATTTGAATAGTGTTCCTTTATTAATAGTATCATATAATGTTTAAAAAAAAATTAAAATTTTAGTTTAACATTAAACCAGTATACTATTTATATTTATGAATAATATATATAATTTAAATTATATATATAATTTATATAATAATATAATTTAATTTTTTATGAAATTAAAAATTTCAATCTTATTTTAAAGAAGAAAAACAGTTTATAATTCGTTTAAAATCATTTTTATTTTAACCATTAGAGATTAAAAAAAATTTTCAATGTATATTAAATGAATTATCAAGTCATATTATTATTTCATAATAATAATTATTTCATATTTTTTATTTATTACATAACAATTAAATGATAAATTTTCTTTGAAAAAATTATTTACAATTAATCAATTTTTCATTTTAATTCATCAATATTTAACTTTTTCAATTATATTTATTTAAATAGAGAAATATTTTAAAATCCCTTTTTTTAAATTGATCTAATATTTTTCGTTTAAATCCCTAGCATTTCAAACTACATTTACAATCTTTTTCAAATTCTTTCTAGATCCTCCTCTCATCAAACCGCCAGACACCCACAATTAGTCTCAAAAGTCGCGGATCGGCTCGCATTGTCATGCAACTCTCACCATCTCGATTCACAGGTTACCGTTCCAATTTGCATGACAACAATACACCGACTCACCCCTCATCCCCCTTCGCATAAAAATAAAAAAAAAAGAAGAAAGAAAGAAAATCGAACGAACGATGGTCGGAAGGGTAGCTCACCGATTTTGTATTCACAGGTGTTTGCTTTGCAATAGAATATCGATTAGATTTTGGAAACTCGGGTTTACGCGTCACGAGATATCCGGTGAAAACAAGCGGGCGCGGCATCCCTCGCGCCGCAACCAAGCTAACCCTCGCCGACAGCCAAGCTTACCGGAGTGAATTTCGCGGCGGGTATCTCGAAAACCCCTGTTCCAGAGCCGGCTCTGTGCTAATCGGGTTAATGAAGTTACGTTTTATGACCGATTCCAGGTGCTAGTTGCTCCCGGCCATTTTCTCTGTCTGACCGCCGCCGCTCAAGCTAAACCCTCTCCCCCTCCCTCCTCCCCACTTCTCTCTTCCCTTCCCTTTCACAGCTCGCTCGAATACATGCTACAATTGCGCGTTAATTCGTTCCCACCCGCTTTCCCTTCACTTTTATATTTTTTTTGTCCTCTTTTTCTTTCTTTCTTTTTCTTTTTTTTTTTTCCCTCTCGCCCTTCTCTCATTGCACCATTGGAATTATGAAGACTATTAGTCGACGAATCGTCCGTTTTAATTACATCGTAACATCCTGTCTTTAATGGAGCAACCTGGTGAGCCGATAAAAGTTTAATAGGAATTTTTTTTCTTTTTTCTTTCTTTTTTTTTTTTTTTTTTTTAGGAACTATATTCGAAGGTTTTAATTTGGTAATAAAGAGAAGGCAGTTTTTATTTAGGGATTATTCTTGGGATTGGAAAATTTGATTTGGATAGATTGATCGAAGGGGAGGATCTGTTCGAATAATTTTTTCCTATGATAATTGGTAATCTGTTCATGATAAAATATACATTCTGTGTGAATTATCTCTAGGATAACTTTCTGTCATTTTTTTGAAAAAATTTTCATTATTTTCAAAAAAAGCAAAAAGTTATTTTACTTTATTTCTTTTAGTTAGAATTTTTTTATCTGAAATATTTAATTTAATCCCACACATTGAGGTTTTTCCTATTATTGTACAGTAAAACAATTGTTTTACAACAAATATAAAATTGCTATTGTATAATATTTAAAATATTATTCCAGTAATCTCATAAAATCACGATTAAATTTTTTTATCAATGAAAATATTAATACAAAGAAATGATGTCACAACTTTATTTTCACAAATGTTTAATCTTTTCAGGAACTTTTCATTACAAAAACTTTTACTAATAAAAGCAAACAACTCGAAACACTGATAATATTTCATTTTATCTTGACAATCACAGCTTTGAAAATATCGTAAAGTTGCCTTTGATGCCTTATAACGTCCCTGAAGAGCGAAAGCTTAATCTTTATCTTTATTTTCACAAATCTTTAATATTAAATCAGAATAATCAAGAGGGATAAAAGAGGATTGCATCTTATAAAAAGTTGTTTAAAAAGAGATCAGAAAAACTTATTCTTCTTTAACATACAAACAAAAAAATCTTCGTAACTTCGTATTTTTGTTTTAAATCGAGTCCCCGCGAGTGAAATGCGATTTTGAATATTCTTTTCGCAACGATCATCAAACGGAGTATCAAAAGTGGGAAAGTAAAGAAAAGAAACGATCTCCTATCAGGCTCGAAGGGAAGCTCGAATAGGAAAAAAGAGGGAGGACATGAACGGATAGATTGGAGTGTTCTCTACTTACAAGCGACCTCAACCGTGGCAGGCTGCCCTCGAATCTGACCTGGTCCCGACCATGCCACGCACTCGCACTTGAACCTCTCCCTACCGAAGTACTCCTCGACCTCATTCCTCGTCACGTTCAACTCGACCTCGACGACCCTTGTTCCGGTACGAGGGTCGACAAAATCCTGGTGCTGCGACCGTTCAGCCCGGTCACCGTTACAGCGAAAATACACCTGCAATGCAGCGGAATAAGATGGCTGGTAATTGGCTGTGCGTGAAAAGGGCGGGAGAAGGCCACGTCGGTTGTCCACGTCGTGGCGGAGCTCTCGAGTGGTTAATAAGGGTGGAGAGGAAAATGACGAAGGGAAACGGCCAGAGACGACTTAGATGGCTAGACTTGCCTCACGAAAGTGCGAAACGTGGAACCCAAAAAGGTATCCTCCCTCTCTCTCTCTCTTTTGGTGAAAAGTGACGCCTATTTGACCCTTTGTTACACCATTTCTAACGTTCTATCTAACGAATTCTATTGTTTCATGGAGTACGGAGAGTCTAACGAGATCTTAGTAGGTTATTTCGTTGTAGAGGTTGTTGCCCGATGAACCGCTGCAATTTTGAATTTTCAGGAAAATTGGGACATGCGAAGTGGTGTTTCCAAGTTCTTTGAAGTTGGCGAGGTTCATTAAAGTGAGATTTCAAGCGGCGTTTGTAGAGATGAAACTTTTTTACATGAATCGGATGTGTGCGCATCGAGAAGGAAGCATATTTCAGGCTATTACATTTTCGTCTATCATGCAAAAATTTGTCGTAGTTTTTTCAAGATGTTTACGTCAATTTTAATATTTCATATGATATTTTACTAATCTTATATAATTTTTAATTGCAGGTTGTTATCTTCTATCAAGAAATTATTAATTTAGAAGATACTGTACCATTCAAACTTTTACAGAATTAATAATAAGTTCTATAAAATTCAATTTACAATATCTCTTAAATCAGTCATTTTTTTTATATAAATAACATATAATAATATTTTTTTCAGGAAATAAGAAGCTGCAGTACGACTCTATTCAAGAAACCAAAATTAACTTTCATATAACTTTTATTTATAAAGAATTATGATATATTTTCTAAATAATTTTTGTATGAATCTTTTGTTCATAACATTAAAAAAAGACGTCCTATATATAAAATAATATATAAAATAATAAAAACATATTTCCTATATTTTTTGGACATTGTAAAAATTTTTCACGCATGATTGAAATTGTGTTTGTTTTTATTACACTATATATATAAAAAAAAAAAAAGAAACGATCCTCAAACGCATGCATACATCTCAGCGTTTAAAAAATTAAAAATAAAATCATTGCATGTCTGTTGCAATATAATAAAATGTCTGAGAGTTATATGAAAATTTTATTTTTTGAAATTGGATCTACAGTGAGTTTTGAGATTTATTTCGCGTTTATTACCTGAAGAGCATGAGCCGCGCGGCAATGAAGGGTCGCAGGTTTCCCCTTCACCACGAACGTGTCAACAGGCTCGGCCAAGAAGATCGGCAACGAGCCACCGGCGATAAGATCGATATCGCTGGTTATCGTCGCGCTCTCGTAGTCACCGTAGTCATAATCGTCCACGGGATAATTATCCTCATCATCCTCCTCCGCGTCCTCTTCCTCCTTCGTGTCTGGAAATAAAGGGGAGAGATTTTTTTACACCGCGGATAGTTCAAATATCGAGCGGAAGATCTTTAGAAAGAGTTTTATTGAATGAACGAGACGATAAAAGTTGGCGAAAGTGGGGTTTGAATGATTAATCCAATTATAGGAACTCGAGGGAAGTTCCCGCGAACTATGAATAAATGATCAACGTGCGTAACTTCGGGCGTATTAAATGCGGGGGAAAAAATGAAGGTTGAAAGAGAATAGGGTAGGCGCAGAGTGTGTAAAGAAGAGAATGGTTTAATTTTATGTTGTGTTATTTTCATGGTCGAAAGTGAAACCATTTATGGATTAACTGGTATTCCTTTTTATAATTTATAAAATAACAAGCTAAAATGTTAAATTAAAATTTTTCTAATTCCTATTTGTTCTCAGATTTCTCGTGATTTTTTAATTGCATAGATTCTTTCATAAATTTCCAAGCAATTGTACAACAACAATTACTAATCAATAATTTTTAAAGAAAAATTACATGATTTATTATATCATAATAAAATTTGTTTATACAAATTTTCCAATAAAAATATCCAATTTTATAGATTATAATTTTCCTTTAAAAGCAAATAATCTATGATCTTAAAATAAGCTACTAAGATCACTTCGATAAAACGTTCTAAATCTTTCTCCTCTCGAATTCCAGAGCGTTCATCCATTTCCACTTTCCACCATTTAAACAGTCGATAAACGATCGAACATCGTGACTAATACACGTATAGTGAAATAACTCGGAAAAAGTTAATTCAACGAGCCAGCCAAGAGATCCACTCCATCCCGATCATCTTTAGCCTGTAACAAGCCGAGCTACGCACGCTTGATATCCAAACTCGATCGAATGTCTCTCCCAAGCGCGACACCGGCCACGGTAAATTTAGACGTCGCGCGATGGAAACGGTAAAGCCCGGTTTAACGATGCGCACGGGATTTTACGTCGTGTATCAGTCAGCGCGATCCACTCGCTTAGGGTATATCTTTTAGTCTTTTACGTTTACATTCCTCTTTTATCCGCGTTGCACGCCAAGTCCAGCCCTGAAACTTTATTACCCGGCACGGCTAGGCGATCGCGACTGCTTGTTTGACTTGAAGCAGTAAACCGAGAGACGATTACCCCCGTTGTCACGCTCGCGGGAAAACATGTCACGATCCCGAGCCCCGGGCTTTGTAGAATATCAACGTTAGCACGAGTAAATTCGCCACCGCGAATATATCTCTTTCGAATGGGGGATGTTTCGGTTGGATGTGTTCTAACGCGACGTTCCCGTAGTGTAAAGTTTTCACAGGAGTTGTTAAGTTTTAGCTCACATTACACAGAGAATGATTTTGGGGTTTTATACGACTGTTGGTAAATTTTTCGTGGCCGAGTGATATATTATCGTAGAGAAATTGTTGCGAATGTTTGAGAATCGATTTATTTGGATTTTTACGATCCTCCTTTTGGGACAATTAAATAATTAATGTTTGAATTTTTCTTTTTTTGAATAGAAGTGTCCCCTGCGACAAGTTTATTCTTCGAAGGAAATATATCAAGTTTTCAAAGAAAATTGTTAAATCTCATCTCATGAGAGTTAATTTCTGCAATTCTGTACAATTAGATATAAATTGTTTCATCGTTTTGTCGAGAAAATTTATGAATTAATTCTTCTTTTTAGAATAATTGTTTAATTCGTTTCTTCGAATTTATTTTTATCTTAGAGATTGAATTTTTTAAGCGAGATTTTTTTTTGTTTTATCATATCGATTTGATCTTTGCGACTGTTTTTTTGTGACTGTATAAATTATCGTTGTGAAATTGTTTTGTCATTTCTTTTTTCGAGGTTTCCTATAGGATACGAAAATTTGGGAATTAATTCACTCGGCAGCGTATTTTCGCGATCCTCTTTCCGGGATATGATTAATTGCCTCCGGTGTCGCGGACGCGTAGAATCAACGGGTAGGTTAATTTGCATTCTGCTCAGTTTTTTGGTTACGTGTTAATCTTCGTGCTCGTTCGATGGTGAGATCAAATACAATGGAACTTTTGTTATATTTTTTTTTTGGAGCATGTATTTTTATCGTTTCCTTCTTCGTCGAGTTAATTGCGAAAATCATTTACAAAAGGAATTTTAAAGAGGAAGTTCGATAAGTTTACGTTCAAAAACTTTATTAATAATTGGAAAAGTTTCGGATCTGGTTTTCCTAACCGGTTCAAGACGTATCGTGATAAGGAAAGTTTTCCACGGAACAGCAATGCAAACGCGCCAAAAGTTCTCTCTATACCAACGGCAAACACCAACAACTCCGTAACAATCGAGATCAAACTCTTGTACAGATGGATGTATGCGGGAGGAAGAAATCGTGTTTGATACGAGGTTTCCAAATTGCAAACTTCAACCCTTGAATCACTATTTACAAGAAGAGTCTCTCGCAAGTCTAGGATCCAAAAATTTATGGTTAAAGTCAGGCCAGACATCGTCTACTACAAACCGTAAGCCTGGCGTTAAGATAAATCATCCTTACTCTCGAGGGTGCTGGCGAGGCGTAGAAGCGCCAGAAGCAGTATGCTGATCTTCAGCTCCATCCTCGGCTCACATCTCACTGAATCCCTCAACCACCTTAAATCTTAATCATTCAATCTGCACAATCTTGCTTAAAATTTCAACCGATTTCACCCGTTGTCCATCTTCAACCTCTAAACTCTAACAACTGATCAATCTTCGAACTAACTCTTCACATCGTTTCTCGAGAGGAAAAGAAAGAAAGGAAGAAATATCCCGATACGAAAAAAAAAAAAAAACCAAACCGAATCAAATATATGAAAATAAAAATTATTTCTTCTCCTTCGAAAATTAAAAAAATGGAAAATTGGTGAAAGAAAAGGAGGCGTTAATCGCTGCTCGCAATTTCAAATTACATGACGAGTCCGCGCGCGGTACGGTCGGGTGCGCTTCCGTTCGAGCGTGCCGCGTAAGCGCGAGCAAGACACAAGATAGGACACGTGACCGGGAAGACCCCCGGTGCGCGCGCGATGCGGAGGAGACGGTGGGTTTCCACGGGGGTGAAATTCGCAAATGGAGGGTTGGCAGCGCACGATCCTCGCCGCTCGGCACGCGGTAGACGACTGAACTTGCCGACGTGCGCGCACCTCTATATATATATATATATACATATATACACGTCTCGCTTCGATAGCGTCGCTCTTCTTCATCCCCTTGTCGTCGGGGGTGGTGGTGGCGACGCCGCTGCCAGAGACGCGGAGGTGGTGGTGCGGTGCTACGGTTTGGAGAGGATGCCGGAGGCTGCGCCTTCTTTCCGCGGAAAACCTCCTTCCGCCGCGGCGAGATCAGACGCGTGGCCGCTCTTCTCCGCGTGTGCCTCGGCCACTTCCACTTCCCTCGATCCTCTTGTTTATCTTTATTTCCTGCGCCGTAGGTGGAGGCGAATAAGGGATGGAGGGGTAATTCGAAGTCAAACGAGTCACGCCACGTGGGCAAGGTTCCAATAAAGTTGTGGAAGGATGAGGCGGGGATTATGTATTTGGAATCAAATGAACCAAGGGGGTTGGAGGGGGTTGCGAGAGATACGTGATATAAGTGATTTAGAGATGAGGGTTTTCAAGGTTTTTGTTTCAGTGCAAAGTTTCGAGAGGATGGGGATAATTTGGAATGAAATGAACCGAAGATGAGGTTTTGTTGAGGATGTTGGAGAAGTTGGAGGGGGAGATTGTTGGAGAGATGCGTAAAATTGTGTTTCACGATTGGTGATTTAGCAAGATTTTATGGTATTCTAAGAGGGTGAGATAATTTCGAGAAAGAAATGAGTTGAAATTGCGTTTGCGAATTTAGAAAGATTATCGTATTTCTATCGTACATAAATGCAAAAGAATAAAATAGAGATAAAAAGAGAAATGAAATAATATTTGATGAAGATTCAAGAGATTGAAAGAGATTATGAGATGTAAAATCTTTTTCTATTGAATAAGGGAAAAGATGGAATGAAGATTTCTTAATAAGAAAGAAAAACTTGATGTAAAATCGATGATTGAAAGAGAGTTTAAATATTACGAGTAATATATTTACTTTTTCAATCGATCAGGGTTTAATTCCAGATAGAAATGTGGATCTGTAGGATATTTATAAAAAAAAAAAAATGATATTCCTTTCCCTAAAAAAAAATCTCTGCCCTCTCGTGCCCCACAATGAACACTTATATCTTCTCTCGTTAAAATTAGTAAACCTAAATTAACGCAGCAAAGGATCCAATTCTCCATCCCTTCATCGATAACGAGATCATTGTTACCGCGGCTTCGTGCGGCAGGTGACCAGGTCGACGAGGATCGAATGAATATCATTGTGGAGTACGGTCATGTTGCACGAAGGCGGTAGAAGTTGATCATCGTTGAAGAGGATCCTCGCGGGAACGTATGGGATTTCCTATGGGTCGATCCCCGGCCAATCCGCTCGAACGTGAAATCGGATCCAACCACAGGAACGAGGTTAGAAGCGTTGTCGATGCCTCGCGACATCCCTTTCCAAGGAAGGGTGGCAGTGTAACGGTAAACTAGCTTTCGAATCGGTTGGTTATGCCTCTAAGAAACCGATATTCGCCTCGATGTAAATAAATCGCGTTCCTGGGGATCTGTTTCCGTTCCATCCACCAGATTAACTTTTGTCGACGTGATCGTTGACGAGGATATCGTGGTTCAGGTTACTTGTTACTCTCGAGGGATTACATCGATTCTTAAAACGTAAAACGATGATTGAGTTCATGGCTTGAGAGATACTTCGAGTTATTGAAATTGAAATTGAAATTGAAAAAAATTTAAAGGAGAAGATATCTAGATGCTACGTTTTCAAAATTGGAATTGAGATCTTTATGACACGTAATATAATGATGAAAAGAATTCGAAATGTCTATAAAATATTCATTATCATATTTACAAAATGAAATTAATATCTGTTTAAGTTTTATCTAAATTTCGTAATTCATAAATTCAAAGGAGGATAAATTGAAGGAAATTTTATCATATTTTTTTCAATAATATGATACTAGATAAACAGACAAAATAATGATACAAAAAAATAAAATATCATTTTATTTCAATATATGATTAAATTTCTATCACTAAAAAGACTTACTATTCTTACAATTTCAAGACCATTGAAGACAAGAATGTTATATTGTAAAAAAGAAGTTATGAATATTTTTGGAATTTATCGAATGTATTATTATGATTGCTCTGTTTCACAAATGATATATAAGACTGACTTAAAGTCGAATTTGTCTCGTGAATCTTTTTACATGGACTTTTGCTAACAGAGTAGCTTCCTGGACAAGGTTCCATCAAAGAACCGCAAATTAATGCAAGCCATTCCCGACTTCCAAACTCAATTCCGAGAAAACTCACTCTGTGACAAAATTACTCAAAGGGGAAGCGGAGGAAAATGAGTTAAAAGTGAAGAATGTAATAAAATCACTTTGACATCATCATTTGCACTTTGCTGTGAATCACTGGACACTTGATAACATCATGTATCACATATATATATGATATCCCAACTCTTTCACGACGAACATTGTTTATTTTCGTGAAATCCAATTTTACTTAACTTAAGATTATCCATAGTACAAAGAATGATTAACCATCTTTGCTCACTACGTTTTTATTTTCTTTCATTTCCTTTTTTCTTGTATTTTTCTTTAAATGATAATATATTCATAATTATCATTTATACTTATGAACAAGAAAAATATTTTTACTAATTAAAAAGTACCAATATTATTTGAATATTTTTTAATTTTAAATAAAAATTCATCAAGAAAGAAATATTCATTTCAAAGAAATATAAATTGATTGCAATAAGTCTTTACAAAACTACGAATACAGAATTATAATCCTACTCAAAATTTACCACATTTACCAAACATCCGACGACTTATTTCCATCAAGGTTACCGTGATTAACATTCCGCATCTCATAACTTATCCACTTCTACCCCCAAATCGCAGGAACAACTTCGAACAATCTCCATTTAATCACATCCCGCAGTTCCGCTGCGATTAATGCCACCCCCGTATTGCGGATTAGCGAACGTTCCAAGTACACGAGTGGCCCGTACAAGGGTGCACGACGACGATGGCATTCGAGACGAGCGCAAGTTCCACTCCTAATCCAGATAAACGCCCGTACACGCTCGAGCCGAATGTATCGAGGCTCGACTTAGATGGTTCTCCGCTGGCCATTCCGCGCTTTTACGCGCCTCTTAAGCGATTTAACGTAAACACACGTAGCGATTTGTAAGGGGGTTTATGTCACCCTCGAGAGGAATACGCGCGCGTGACCCGTCCAAGGGTCGGGAGGAACGAAAGAGAAAGTGGCGGAGGGGTGGAAAAGAATGGGACGGAACAATGAGGGTGATACCAAAGAATGGGGAAGAAGAGAAGGGCGAGTGGAACAAAGGAGAAATGAGGAGGAAAGAATACGATATGTACGATTGGATCGGAGGAAGGGTGGGTTTGAATCGTGACGTTTCCCAGCCATCGAGATGAGTTTTGTGCGACGTTATGATTGGTAAGATTTGACTGCGAAGGGTGCGTTTACTTTTCACAGAACTGTAACCAAGATGGTCTGATATATGGAATGTTGATTCCACTTTGGAAGTGGAATTAGCGAGAATACATACAGACTCGCGTGTCGTTCTTTATTAATTTTTTTTTTTTTTTTAGGAAGAATATTTGGTATTAATTTAAAAAATTGAATTGTTAACAATCTTTTCCTTTATTGCATGCCCTATTATTGCGAATTAGATAGAATTTTTAAGTCTGTTTTTCTCGAAAATGGTAAATGGTGGACATACAATATTTGTACGCAACGAGCTATCGATATATTGATCTACGAAGTTAATACTGTTGTATATGATAAAATAAATGTATTGATTCAACGAATAGATGTAATATACATATATACACATGATAATTACCTAGTGGATAAATACATTTGATAGGAATAATAATCGTATTTATTACATTATATTATAATGTAATCAATATTATTCTAGAATTGTATACATCGTCTAGTCAGTGTGAACATTTATATTAAACACATACTCGTAATACAAAAATAATTTTCTTCTCTATATATTTTTCTCCAGATATTAAAAGAATCCACGAGCTAAAGAGACATTCTCAAATGCAAATGCAATTTGGAATAATCTACACGGAACTCAACAGAATGAACACAGTAATAGAAAGAAAGTCTCGAATACTCCAATTTTATCTTCTTCTTCGCGAGTTCCATCTATACTCGGCGCATACTCGGCAAAGGGTAAAATTAAGAAAAGAAAAGAGAAAAAAAAAGAAAGAAAGAGAAGAGAAAAAACTGGAGCACAAGAGGCAGAAGGAAAGAAGGAAAGAGGAAAACCACGAAGAAAGGGGACAATGGAAGGGAACAGAAGCGAGGGAAACAATCTGGCTGCACGAGCCCGCGGCTAGATCGCAGAAAACAACGGAAGAAAGCTCGTGCTCGGTTGCCAGCCACGCTCCACGAGCCGCGACTAATTGCGATCGCTAATTTCGCGCCCGAGTAAAAGACGAGGTATATAGGGTGATCATCTTGATTTTTATCACCGTAGACAGTAGATTAATACTTTTCTTTTTTTTTTTTTTATTGAGGATATCAAGATGTGTTAATTGATTCGATAAAAAGTATACGATTCCATTTAAAAAAACCGATCTTCACGCGTACTCTAACCCATCCATTTGCAAAGAAAATTGACAACAACGGAATGTATCCTTCCTGGAAAATTCAATTCTATCTATAAAAGATTTTTGCTTTCTGATAATAACGGTGGCAAAGTAAAAACGAGACGGTAATATCTGGTGAATCACCCTGTATACACACCTTGTGGATAAAAGTTGGTTCACGAAGAAAAGGCGATTGCTTGCTCGCTAGAAGAACGTAGTGAGTGGTGGGTGGTGGCAAGGTGCTCGTGCATTATACGTTTGAATAAATTACCAACGCGCTCGTTTCGAACACAGCACGTGATATATCATGTTAAATCGAGATAAGCGCCGTGCCGGTTGGAATTATTAACAGGCCTGGCCCTCGAGGCTTTGGCGAACGTTCGACTGCCTATTGGAAAGTGGAAGGACGAAAGTCTCGTACGACGTTTGCCTTTGTTCGCGGAAGCCTCGACGCCTGCCCCTCTACGAGTTGAAATATTCAGGCGTGGAGTGCGTTTCCGGTGAGCGGAGACGTCGAACGCCGTTCAAAGTTTCGAGAAAGGACATTGTGAAAGGGAAGCTGTTTGCTTCGGGAAAGTGGAAACAGTATGAAGGGTGCACGTTGACCTGGAACGAATTCTTTTTTCCTGATTTCGTTTGATTTCCGCTTTGCTTGTAAGCGCGAGGGGTGCTTTGTTGTGAGTTATTTTTTGACAGTGTGTATATTTGGAGTTATTTAATATTTTATTTGAAGGGGAAAAGTGGAAAAGTAGTTCGAGTAAGTTTCCATGCTTATAATTTGATTTTTATAAATATAATAAAGATATGTATCATTTCTTATTTTGTAATTATAAATTTTATAAAGAAAAAAACGAGCTCTTCATTAATTATATTATATTTTTAATTACTTTGTTATTTCAGAATGATCCTGTAATTCATAGTGCAAATGAGATTAAGAAGATTCTACGGCACGAAATAAGAATAATCAAAAAAATCTCGAATAACGAAATTACGTGGGAAGCTTAATTTTAATCAAATTTGAAAAATGAAATCAGATGATTCTTCACAGTGAGTAATAGAAAATTATTCCAAATGAAATGAAAATAAAGAAAAAAAATATTTTTTTCATTTGTAAATTAATTTGCAAGAGAATCAAATTTGAAAATCATATTACTTCTTGACAATTCAATCTCAAATGTTCAATCATATTTTTTTTTTGAAAAACAAGGATTTAAGTTATAATATTTTGTTCCATATTTTTTATTTACATGTTGAATAATCGTTATTAATAGTTTATTCGTATCTAATCAAAAATTAGCTAATTTTATTTATTATTATTTATTTGAAAAATATTCAATAACATGATTTACGCGAAAACGAAGCTTCGTATAAAAAAATATTATATTTTCGTTTCATTTCGAACTATATAATTTCATTTATATCTCTGTATAAAATCATTCGTATTTGTAAATTTGGTGATTTCAAAAATTTTATAAATGTATCAGAGAGATAAATAAAGTATTGTTTTTCCAGCGACAAACAAACTCACTCTTTTTTATATAATTAATTTTAAAAAAATAGAATCAGCACACAACTCAATCCGAAATGATCAATGCAATAACAATTTCCTTTCCAGAAACTTTCCAGACATCGATGTATCATTGTACTTTATGCATATCAAAGAGCCAATCGATAAACCGCATAAGACTACCCAAACTACTCTAAGACTATCGTCGACTATTTGGTCGATCTCTTTATTCCATTTTCGTGCAAATTGCACCGATCTACGATAACCGTTCTGAAACTCGAATTACACGGAAAACTGTTTGAACGATGCCTTTCGCTGGATCACTCGTACGATTACGTCTACATTTAGCCGAATTAAATAACAATCGTGGCGGCAATCAAACATATTCAGCCTCCGGATATGTTTAATATTTTGATTTTTGTTGATATCCAGATCATATATAATATGATAAATTATCTTCGAAATACGTCGACAATTTATGTCATCGATATGATTTCACTGATAATTGATTTACATTACGTACAATTAATAAGGGTAATTATTTAGAAATGTGATCTTCTCATTAATTTCAATAAAAATAAACTAAAAAACCTAAACTAATCCATTAATTTTTTATTGTTTAAGGTTAACGCATGCCAGCATTCATGTTACGCTGAATTTACTCATAATATAAATTCAAGAAAAGTTTTTTGCAAATATCTCGAAAGCCGAACAATAGTAACATATAGGAAGAAAAATATTTAGAATGATGATTCTTTCAATATTCATCAGTCAAAAAAAAAAAAAAAAATCTGACGAAATACGTATAATTTTGCCTAATAAAAATTCGTTTCGTGCCATTTGAACACGGTGAGAGTAATTGCGTCCACAAAATGAACAATCCGTGTCGACCAGAACGAATTATCGTACGGATCCAAAGGCAATCCGTGCACAAACGCCTTGGAGTCGAACCTGGGTCAATCGCGACCACGGTGTCTTTAACCTCTCGCGCCTTCCGCAACGTGATCCGCTTCCGTTATGGAACTCGATCGGGATTATCCGTGTTTAATGATAGAGCGGATCGTTACGCGTATACACCATCGTGCTCGCCATTTGTGTTTACCGTCCATGGACACAATTAACGGGGCCGATTTAAACGAGATCGCCGATATGTGTGCTTAATGACGCGAAACGCCATTACGCAGTATAAAACCGTTTGTTTGCACGTAATCATCGCGCGCGCTACGTCTCTTCCCGGCCGCGATTTCAGTTATTTCGCCTGCCGATCGTTTCGCCCCGCGACCGTTTTCATTTTCGCTTCGCTTGCACGCACGTTCGATGCGTTAATAGATTTCGGTTGTTTCATAATTTTCAACTACGTTGCGCGAAACGAAGGTGGGGAGGGGAGGGGCGGAATTAGTCGCGCGAAATTACATTGGGACCGCCGATTGGTGGTTCGAGTTGTTAACCATTTTGTAGTCATAGGTGTCGGGAAACTTTGTAATACAATTACCTTTGTGTTCTTGTTTCATTTAGCCTCGAGCCCACTTTTGCGAATTCGTGGTGCTGGCATACTCGTTCGAATCAAATTTGAGCCTCTTTTCTTCGATAAATTACTCGAACGAGAATCGCTTGAAAAAAAAAAGTTGTTTCGATCGACGGAAGAAGGTCTTTCAAAGTTTTCCTTTTTTTTTTTGTAAAACGATGCTCGAATGTTAATTTATCGAAGTTTGCTCTTCTGATTGTAGAGCTGGAAGTAAAGTTGAGGTATATACGTTCTATAATACAATTTCTAATACGATAACAATACATCTTTAATCTAGTTAGGAATTATTGGATATTTATATTCAATTAATCGTATGTATAAATAACATAGCCATGCTTTGTGAATATTATTCATGAAATCTATACTATACTTTGAATATTTTGTGCTTTTTACTTATAATTTTTAAATGAAAGAAATTCCATCCATGCTTCCTAGTTATTTCTTTTCCAAGATTCATTCATACATATTTTTACGCAACTTTTCTCCTCGCAACTCCTCAGCTATACAATCTCGATGCGATCCAAGCCTGCAACTTTTCCTGCAAAAGCAAAGGTTTCGTGATCTCTTGGTTCGGAAATAACGTAAGGGCGCGTTACGTAAAAACGTTCCACTTTTACATCGAGCATAATTCCAGCTGCGCAAATACGTTGATTTAAGGACAAACATAACGTAATATCGATCATCATGGTAAAGCACGATTGTAGGATCGATGGTTAGCTCTTTCTAAGGGGTTGTCTCCCATATGAAACTCCTTAATATTTCAACGAGCGTGCAGCTGTTGTCTTCGCAAACTCCGAGAAAACCGGCTGTTCGCTCTCTTCCGCGCCTCGATGACGAAACTGGATGGAAAGGTGGACTGGATCGCAGACAGGGGTGATTGAGGGAGGGAGGGGATATCGATAGCTTCCGTTTCAGAGACAACGCTTTAGGATATATATATACGTATCGTCTAATATTATTTATTCAACGACCGCTAAGAGGGGTTCGCGGTTTCGGCCACGAGGCGTAACAGTATGACACTTATTAGCCATCAGCTATTCATGGCGAAAGTTCTTGCGTACGGGAGCACCTTGTTGCATATTCACTCAAGAAGGTGAACGATTAACAATCGTGTACAGGGTCCGAATTATGGAACACCCTTGTTCCTCGAGAAACGCTTCATTAAGCTTGACAATTCTATCTCGTGGAGGGGGGCTTGGAACTTTAAGGGGGCGGAGACTGTGGACTCTCATAATTATTCCGCGGTTTCGTTTTCGTTCCGTTTGCATTTCTATCTGTATAGGTGATGAATAAAGAATATTCCAGAGGATGAGAAGGATGGAAACTTTTTCTTGATTTTTTTTTCTTTTTTTAATTAAATTGGAATGGTAATACGATGTATCATAGATGATCGCGATGTCCTTTAATGAGTGGAGGGAAGTAGACAAAAAGCATCGGAGGAAAATTGTGCAAGAGTGCGCATGAATAATACATTGGGTCCGGGGATTACAAAATTATGATGAACCGCAAGTATCGAGTAATAATTTTCCATGGTACGTGGCGTCCATTATTCGTATGGTATACGCAATGTATAAAAACTCGTAAAGAAATTCTTCTTGAGAGATTAATTGAAACACAATGAATAATACATTTTGTTTTTGACTGACAAGTATCATGCAGCAATGTATTTATTTTTATTATCAGAATATCTTATATTTATTCTTAATTAATTTCAAATTTTCCACAAGTAAAAAAAAGTAGACTTCTTTCTCTTTATAGAAATAATAATACAAATATTCGATGAAAACTTTTTTATATATAACGATACGCTTGTTATCGCTCAGAACTAAAGAAAAATTATACGAAATTTATCTCCCCATGAAATTCTCCTTTCCCTTATTCACGAGTTCTCCTTCGTCGATAAGGGAAACGATCTCGAGCCGAAAATATCGCGAACGCTTGTTCCTAAAGTAACGAAATCGATTTTGGTACTCGGTTCACGGACGTTCCTCGCTCGTAACTCGGCCCTACGATCTCCTACGAGATGGTTTTACGAGATGGCCATGTTGGATTCCACATTCCGTTACGAACTGCACGTGTGTGCCGATACACGTCCACGGAGGAGGAATGGGGGGGAGAGAGAGAGAGGATATACGGAGGACGTGCACACCACCGACACGGAAGTGAAATTCACGCGAGGACGGAAGGGTTACCCGAGTAAACCGTACGTTTGCATGACCGACCACTCGATTGCCTCGTCGTTCATTTATTATGGCTGATACCAGGTCTAAGTATATCCCCCCCGGATCGTGCCTCTGCCTCTTATCTAGGCGAGGAGGGGGGAGAGGGGAGGGAGAAAAAATGCAGGTTCGAGCGACGATCGAAGGGAACAAAGTGTCTATCGTGCAAACGCGTTCAGAGGGCGCAGAAGGGGGTGGAGAGAGGGGGAAAAAAAAAAGCACGGAGCAGAAGAAACACGATGGATGGTCTCGATGGATCGCTCGTTCGATGTTTTATTTACGCAGACAGGGGAGGGAGGAGGATTTCTCGTTCTAAATTTTCTTGGTTCGTGGAAGATGCGATGTTTCCCACAACCCTTTCTATAGTCTTCGACCGTTTCTCGTTTTCAATCGTATATATAGGAGAGAATTGTCTAACCTTTAGCCATGAGATGAGGTTATTCAGGGGTACGATACAAGGGGGTGGTAATAATAGGAGTTGGAGGATAAATAAGAAACTTTTGTGGCAAATAGAGCCTATTCTCGGTATTTCCATCGATAGATATTAAATTTGTATGAAGAAAAATAGAGAAGTGGAATCTACACAAAGACTTGTTTTCCTTCCAACTCGATATTATAGCTATTCCCTTCTCCCTATATCGGAGATCAGAATATCACTATTTACTTCATAGTTCAATTCAAATGATCTTTTTACCGTTCGAATCTAAAGTTGAAGAAAATAAAATAACATTCATCTCGATCCGTCTCTTAATCTGCATTTTTCTTGAATAAATAAACTCATCACTATTCTATAATGTTCCAACAAAACTCCATGCTTAACTTTTCAAGCGGAACAGCCTCTCTGTCTCTCGAGGATCTACAATCGTAAGGAATCAGCAGAATCAAACCGATATTAATCCTTCGATTTCGCGGGGAGGGGAGGCTTTTGTCGCGCAGCGAAATCCTCTAGCATCTCGAGAGGACCACTCGAGAGCTGGCGTAGAATCGTCGAATCGGCTCGTCTAGATCTAACCTAACCTGGTGGTGTTGATCGTGTCCTCTCTACCCCGTCCACTTTGTCAAGGAGTAAGTAGGCAGGAGGAGGGAGGAGGAGAGGAGAAGAGGCGTTAGAAGTGAGAGCAAAGATAGAGAAGTCAGCAGAGGCGTGAAAGGGGGCGGGAGAGGGAGGAGGGGATGCAGAGAGTCTCGAGAGGATACTCCCGGAGGATTTTCCGGCGTGGAAGGTAGGAAAGCCCCGCAGGCTTTTCCCGGAGCGGAGAGGTCCTCACAATACGTCGTTACGTGGTGGCTAACCCTCCCCTGAGCGAGGGCTCGTCGAGTAGATAATCGTTTTAGGGAGGGCGCCACCGGGCCCCGGCCCCTGGTATTACCGCCTTTGTGGACGATGTTTGAACGCCGCCGGCACTCGGGCAATCAGCTCGATTCACAATCAGCGTACTTTCCACGCCGCGGCCGATCGCCACCACGGAAACCGCCTCTCCTCGTCGATTAAGTCCTCGTGCCCACCACATGATGGGGAATTCCCTCCCTCGATAGATTCTAGCCAACCTTTTCTCTCTTTTTCTTTTCTCTTTTTTTTTCGAGCGCGATTCTTGGATCCTCTCTCGCCGTTAAACGCGTATCCCCACATCACGATTTTTGAACGAAGGGTGAAGAGAAAAGGCGATTCCTTTTCTTTATTTTTCGATTCGTTTTCCCTCTTCCTTTCTTTTTTTTTTTTTTATTTTGAACAGGGAGAGTACAGGTTCCATTCGAATACAAATTCTTTTTTTGTTATGGACAGGAGTGGGAACAAGCGGTGAATTCGATTTATTCCCGTGGAATTTAACGATGGAGGAAAGATTTCTGATTTGGATATGAGGGTATGGATGGTGGAATTAAAGAGTTCGTTGATATTCGAGTTTTATTGGAATTCTTTGACTCGATTAAACAACAATTGATAAATACCGTTGTGCCGGATTATTTCGGGCAGCGTCGCCCGATGGTATTCGCGACGCGATTAACTCGTGAGAAATTGTCAATTGTCGCGTAATCGCGTCGCCAAATTTATTATAATTTATTATCGGGCCGGCGGAGGGGGGGGTGGCGGGCGAGAATGTATGACAAACTGCAGCCGAGCAAGAATAGCTCCAAGGCCTTAATCGAGATTCCAGACAGAGTACATTTGCAAGTAATGATTAATTCATCGGTTCATGAATTAAAATGTTCACGATCTCCATTGTAACGGTGAATGTTCTTCCTCCATCCATTGAGTGAGCATCGCCCGCCGCGTAGATCCGAGCCAGGAGGAAGTTGCGTGCGAATGCAGAGTTAATTTCGGACTGTGAGTAACTCGAGACGGCCGTTTCGTCAATTGTATCTCCGCATAAAAAAAGGATATAGACAAAATTAGAATTTCATTTTTGTTTCCTAGAAATTCATAATTTTCTTCCTCTTCTTTCCTTTCTTCCTCTTCTCGATCTTCTTGATTCTCTTGTCCAAGAATCTGCCCAATATTCCACTCCTTCCAATCCTTCCAATCACCTGTATATATATACCCAAACATCCCTGCCACTAATTTCCAAATCATTAGAGAGGGATTACACGTGGCGAAACAGTATCGTCCCCGATTGCTCGCTATTATTCCAAACCCAGAGCTTCCCTCCAAGGATCTAGGGGAGGAGAATGTTGAGCCAGAATTTCGTCCACGGGTAAACGCGGGAAATCCTAGCCGTGGAGTAAGTAGGGGTCGAAGGAGGGGCACAGATTTCGAGAAATAGAATCGTGTAGCAGCGGTTCCACGGTGTGATGGTCGGTAAGCCACTGCCACGGTTCGAAATTGACGGGAAAATCGTCGTTTCGAACGCGCACGATCGCCCAATTACCTCGTATACACCATTTACATAACGTCCCTCCTCGGCATCCACGGAGGCAACGGAAGCGCCATCGCCATCCCCTGCGTGCGTCGAAGCTTGGGCGCATCGGCACCCTCCACGAAGGCCACGACCTCGCGGCAACCGAAGTAATTACAGACGCGTTTCAGGGAGTACCGACTGAATACAGAAATTATGCAGATGGTGTAATAATATTCGCCACACGTTTGCTCGGGTCAATATTGAACTAAGCTCGGCCCCGTAATTCCTCGCGAAAGACGCGCAAAAACTTGGTTTACGTGGCCCGATGAGATGTTTAATTCGCCCGTGGAAAAAGTTTTATCCATCTTTTTCGCGATCTTTTCGATCATTCTGGGTAATCTAATATTACACGTATGAATATTTATAACCAGCAACTTGGTTTTAAACGTTTAAGGAAGAAGAGAGTAATTGGAAACAAATTTTGATCGATATTTACAAATTTTATTTCCATCCAGTACGAAAAAGAAAACATGGAATAAAGGAAAATTATTGATACAGAAAAACGATATATAAATAAAGGTATTCGATCGTTCGTATATAAATTATTTCCTATTACAATTGATTTTAAATGATCTTGATCTTAATCCAATTGTGGATTTAAAAAGAATCTATTATATTTAAAAACAAAAGCGATTTGATATCTTGGCACCCACTAAACAAAAAATTATTTAAATTACGTTCTTCGTACAAGTATTTTTTTAATCCTATGGTGCAATATGCGTTTTTCTCAAAATAATATTTGAACAAAAGACTATTAGCATATCTTAACGCACAGCCGTAAAAGTTATCTTGCATAACTCCATCATTTTCATTACAACGATCTCTCTCGAAAGAAAATTAAATTCCTGAATTGCAATAGCCAAGAGGATATTCAGAAAAGAGGCCCGTTCCTCTCATTATTCCTATTCCATCCCCGTTATAATTGTTTCTGGCATCGAGCACCGTTATTTTCCTTACTTAAAAACCAAGCTCCCCCCTCCGCCCCCCATTAGAAACGACTTCCGCGACAGGGACGATTCTCCACCCGTCCAGGAATCCGATATCTCGGTCTTTAAAAACCGCTTCTCTCGCCCCGCCATAAATTCAACCTCTCCCGGTTGACACGGTCCATTCGCCGCGTCTCTGCCGCGACACAATCGTCGCGGCGTGTGCCGTGCGCCACTCGAGGCACACGGGCTCGGGTTGCCTGCGAATCGCTCCATAAATCAGCCGTTAGCGAGTCAATTGAGACGTCCCGAGCACTCTTCGCGTCCCCCTCTCCCTCCCCGGCCCGCGTCGTCGTTGCGGGCTTTTTGCCGGGTGGCACGAGGGGTGGCCGCGATGCCGGTCGTTAAACGCAGCCATACTCGAGCACCCAAGTAACGATATGCTAAAACCTGCGGGGAGAATGAATTTCACCCGGCTCGCCTTCTCGATCGTCAACACCGGATAACTCCTTTTTCCAGAATTCTCCCTTCTCCCCTTCCTCTTCCCCTTCCCTTCCCCCCTCTTTTTCTCGCCTCGCAAGCCATTTCCTTCTTTCCACGCGCGCCTCCACTCCACGCACGTTGACATTTTCCCTCTCTTTCGAATTCCCGAGCCAGACCGCAACCAACCCCTCGTGGCTTGGTCGGAACTTAACTTGGTGGCAACAGCCGATGGCAAAGTGGCCTCTCCACGATGAATTACGTCGAAAGCTTCGTTCCACGGTGGCCATAACGCGGCTCGTTACCTATGCGGACACCCCCTCCCCCTCCCTCCCCCCCGAAAACCGCAACAGGCGAGTGCACTCGTAAGAAAATATAACGTGCCTTGCGCCCGACGTGCCGCGCCACCCTCTCATCCCCTTGCAACGCGATTTGACGTGTCGCATTATCTACGTGAGGGGGAGGGGGGATTGTAATGACCTATTTAAATAATCGTCGTTGGAAGCATCGTTCTTTTGACGTGGACCCCCGCATTTTCGGGGGTTGATTGTGCGTTTAACGAGGGACGATTTTTCATCGATTTCTTTCTCCCGTTTCCGAGGAGTAATGGGTGTTTCGCTCACGATAAATCGTGGAACGAAACGATCCTCGTTCACAAGCTTCGTTCGAGAAATATATATATATATATATATATAGAAAATCGGAAGGTTTATGTTGAGAACGGGATAAAATGTGTTGGAATTTTACGACACGATAGGGAATGAAATATTAATTTTGGTTGGAGGAAGTAGGGCGATCGTTTGTCGTCGGGATATATCGAATCGTAAAATTCAGTCGAGACTTCCCGCGATATTTCGCTATGTTTTCCACGTTTAAACGTGACCTCCGTGCTCGCCGGCAATTAAATCGTCGAATCGCGAGCAAAGGTTTCGTAGCCGCGCGTTTTTGGGGGCCGCGGTTCCGACGTTATTATTTAACCGTAATCAAGATCGAAAAGTACAAGCCAACGGCGCGGTACACGCGATATAAACTTGCGCGTATTGTATGTGGGAAAACTATCAACCCTTCCCCTCCCTCCTCCCCCCGCAGAAGCTGTGTAATAACTCTCACTCTCTCTGTCTCCCTCGTTTCTCGTTCTCTCTGGCGAGCTGGCTGTGATTGTGTCCCGAAACTTTCCAATGTACCACGACACTGTGTAAATACAATATTTATTGGGCTAAAGGGAGCCACTTCTGCATTATATACACCGAAACTTTCCTCCTCTGGAGCATGGATACGGGAACTTATCGTCCAAAGTTTTATCATGGCCTTGATTCCGTGTTATTGATAATAGCGCGATCGTTTGTTCGCTCGTTACTGGAATAGAAAGAATATTTGTGTTATCGTAGAGCTCGATTAAACAATTTATCATTTAATTCTAGATTTCAAGTTAGTTCGTTATATTTCACTTGCTATTCGTGTAATTTACTATGTTTCACAAAATTGTACGATCTAATGCAAATTTAATTAAAACTGATAATTGATAATTAAAAATGTTGATGGAACAGCAATGTATTTCCTGTTGATTGAAAATTAAGATTTTTGAGATTAAATTCCTTTTAAGGGCAAGGAAAAGAATTTCTTTTTTTGAACAATTACTAATGATGGAAACTAGATGGAACAACATATTAAGATCTAAATTTTTATACTTACTTTCCAAATTTTCGTTATAAAAAATTTTCCTTATAAACTGCATCAACTATCACGTGGTCTTACTATTTTATATGAAACATCATCGTGAAAAATTCGTAAATTCTCGAATGTCAAAAAATAAATTATATTCTAGTATATTTTATCATTCCATAGAATAAAGTTTACACGTTTAAGATAAGATATCTTGAACAACTTTACAAACTACTTATTCCTCGAAAAACGAGCAGAATCTTTTCAACCGTTCTCCCTCGATTATCTGATACATTAAACGTCGGAGAAGATCACTTCGATAGGTATCGAAACTTACGTGTCGCGCAACTCGAACGCCCCTTTATAACATCTCGTCGTTGTTACCTCGTAGATCTCGATAACACTGTATCGAGCACAATGGACCATCTCTGGCGTCTTTGTTCCCTCCCTTATTCCTTTCCACTCCCACTACTTGCTCTCAGGTAGTCTGTAAAGTTTGGACGAAAACGGGAGGCGTATCAGGTGGAATTTAATCATATAAATGGACGAGCGCCCGGACCGTTGAAAAATAAAAGTTTCACGCGGCCAACCCCCTCCTCGAAACGTTCCTCCCTCCTCCAACCTTCGCCGAATTTTTCCGATCGAATTAGCCTCGGTGAAACTTGTGAGCCGACCGTTCCTTCCTTTATTTTCTCCCCCTCCCCCATCCCTCCATTTTCCACGGGATTTCGCGTTTGGAAACCATTCCCGCTCCCTCTCCCTTTCCTACTATTTATACAGGACAGTTCCTTTTTTGCCTCGATTCCGGAGTTGAAGAGATCTCGAACTGGAAGAGATCACGAATCTCTTGAACGGATCGAGAGTCGATGTTTCAAATTTTTATTTTTATTTCTATTTTTCTTTAATACGTTGGTAGATTTTTAATGGAAATATCGATAAGCCGATTTTTAATACACGGTAATGATAGATGGTGATTGGAAAATTAGCATGAGAAAATTGTGAATATGTGGTGTTGATATGGTGTTTTTAAAATTATAAGGGGATTGATCAGTGACGTGTACATGATTGATTAATAAAAGGATTTTTAGATTGTGCATCTCATGAAATTTTTATAAGAATAAATTTCATAATAAAATTGCAAATGAGTTACGTGGCTGTCAATAAAATATATTTAATATGGAATTTAATATATAATCTATAGTTGATTGTAGTATAATTCGGGGTGAAAGTGATAGAACGTTCTATTACTTCTTATTTTAAATATTTCTCGAGATTCAACGAGATGAATTCAAATTTTACGTATATATTTGTGCGGGGAAAAAATTCCTTGTTTAATATGGATCAATACCAATCGCAGTTAACATTTTTTCATACAAATTTTAATCGTTTTTTGTGGAAAATGGATGAGACAAAATGATAGGACATAGCTATGAAAAAAAAATACATGTTGATAAATCGAATTCGATTTCATAGGGAAAGAGTACTGTGTTGACAATCAAGTTGACAAAAATATTGAAAAAAAATTACTTTCTTTGGAAATAAAAAATAGTTATCATTTATTTCCTGAACCTAGAGTGACAGGCAATTTTTACAATTCATATTCAGACACAATCCCTCCACCCTCCCCTAAAAAATAGCATTCAAAAATCTTTTCATTCTCAAATAAAAAAAAATTCATTCATCCATTTTTTTTATAAGATATCCTATCATTTTATCACAGATTGTATAAAATATGAATGGCAATATTTCGTGTATTCTATTTCTTCCCTTTTCTTTTACGCAGGATCAATGCAAATTCAGATGTTATCGAAGTCTATACGGGAAAGTAATAGTGGAAGAAACTCGAAAGCCGTTCTTGTTTTGCTCCATCGTCACGTTTGCGGCCTCCACGGTGTTGTCACGGCAAAGGAACCATTCAGGAAGAAAAAGACTCGCTGGAACAACCGAAGACACGATCCTCGTTTTTTGGAAGCGCTCGAGAGTGATCGTGCGTGACAATCGTGCTTTCTGAAGGACTGCTCGTGTCTTAGATATTAAGAAAATTTTTTGTACAAATCTTTTGTATTTTAAATAAAGATACGTGTAAAAAAAAACAATCTCTCGTAAATTTATTTATATTTTTTTTTTCAGATTTATTCAATCTTTTAAGTGAGCGTAATTCGAAAAAAAACTTATTCACGTACGAATTGATGATATTCCTATATCATTTTCAATTTCAATTTATTCACGTTGGAAGAAGATGAGACAGAATAAATAAATTCACGCACAATTAGATTCTTTCTTAACTTTTGTTAATAAATGTATTTGTTTCTTTAAGAAATTCGATCAAACAAATAATTTATTATAGAAAGAAATATTTAATATTAATATTCTTGTAGAAATTCGCAAAAAAAGCATTTATTTATTTTTTTAAAAGTTTGAACTATTTTTAACTTAACTAAATGTTATCTTACATTTCATACCTTTGAGATAGTTATGTTGTTATATGTTTGTACAGTCACATTTTGCATTTCAACAAATGAGAATAACTCGAAATCAATGGCGAGAAACTGGCGCCATTCGACGCAAATAATGTTTCTTTATCGAGCCATAACCTGCGCGTTCGTAACAGTTCGCAAATTCCGGCATAATACATTTTCCAATTGAAAACCCAATGCAGCCTGCATAAAACATCATTAAAGAATCGTATTCTTGAGATACGAGCGATTCGACTCGGATACGATCCAATCTGCGTATCCAAAAGAGAAATTTATTCGGGCGGACATTCCATTTGGCATGGAAACTGAGAAAAATTTCAGTTTATGGATATTTCCTCATTTGCTTCACTAACGCGATCCATTTCGTTAAATGATTCTTAATCTTTGTCTCGATTATTTATGTTTCTTCTAACAATTTTCCTCCTTGTCAATTTAACATCTGATCTCAAACTATTTCCAAAAATTATTATAGAAATAAATTTTTTTAAAGATTTCATAAACTTGATAACTTATTCTTATTTAATATCTTAATCAGAAAATTCCTTCTATAGATTATTTTAATTCTTTAATCATTTTGAATTATATATATATATATATCGACAATCAATTGTTAAATCTTTGGATTATCCTGTTAGCTGTATTGTTCTACCTTAAACATATTTATATTAGCTAAATTGTTGCAAGAATGAAATACACTCATTATAATATAAAAAATTTTCATTTTCTCATGATAGTATAATAGAATAAAGATATATGTTTTTTTCAAAGAAAAGTTTCCTAATTTTTTAATATTTCTAATTATCCATCTTTAATTACTTAGAATAATAAATACAAGAACAATTTTTAAAAATAATATAACAAATATATTCTTCAAAATTCGTATAGTTTTTAATGTATGTACAATAAATATATTCACATTAAACAATAAATATATCACACCGCTATAAGATAGAAAAATAGAAAAAAAGAAAAATAATATTCAAAGGAATACTGTTCAAAACGATTCTCAAGTATACGTTTGAGTCAAACTCTACTTAAATCATCGATACCGTGTCACTTTTGTTCGAAACGAAGTAAACGTTCCCAGCGTTTATTGTCAGGACAAACGTAGCAGTCAGATACCAAGAAGGAAGAGCTATGGAAAAACAAATAGCGCGGTCATTATGTGACGGAACTTATCGTTTCTAAAATGGCAGACGCAGGGTCGCAAAGGGACCAAGGTCTTATCGGGTTGACGAACATGGAAGCTACAAACGGCGATTTGCTTTCGGAAAAGTAAATAACTGGTTCGATAGGAGCGGAGAATCGTGAGGAAAAGAGAGAAAAAAGAAGAAGGTACAAGGAATTAAGGACAAAAAAATAACATAAAAAATATACGGTAAAAAACCATTAGCTTCAAAACAATTTAAATAAATTAACTTTTAAATTATAAATTTCAAGCTATATCTATCTATCTTAATATTTTTTACAGATAATACTAGGAAACAAACATTGGAGAATTAGAAACATTTGAAAGTACTGAGATAATAATATAGTAAGTATCTAAATGATAAATGTTTCTAATATTATAATTTATAAATATATAAATATATAAATTTAACAAATTTTTAGTGTTACAGAAAACAGTAACTATGAAAAAAAAGAAGATAATTGATAAATAAAGGTAAGTAATTCTAAAATTACAAAAACTTTTGAAAAATATTTAATACCACAGAATACAATCTAAAAAAGTAAGTATAATGTACAAAATATATACCCCTATTATCCATATTTCTCCATCCTGGAAAAACCATTCCCATATTCCTCTGTTCCTACACTCCAATTATCCATATTTCTTAATCTTGAATCCTATGTTCCTATATCCCCATCCTATATCATCCATATTTTTCCATCCTAAATATTTCTGTGTTCCTATACTCCTATTATTCATATTTCTCCATCCTGACTATTCCATTGTTCCCATACTCCAATTATCCATATTCCTTAATCCTAAATATTCATATGTTCCTATATCCCTTTATCCATATCTCTCCATCCTGAATATTCCTATGATTCTATACTCCTATTATCCATATTTCTCCAACTTGAATATTCCTTTGTTTCTATACTCCAATTATCCATATCCTCTAATCCTGAATATTTATATGTTCCTATATCCCTTTATCCATATCTTTACATCCTGAATATTCCTATGATCCTATAGTCCTATTATCCATATTTCTCCATCCTGAATATTCCTCTGTTCCTATACTCCAATTATCCATATCCCCTAATCCTGAATATTCATATGTTCCTATATTCCTTTATCCATATTTTTCTATCCTAAATACTCCTGTGTTCCTATATTCCTATTATACATAGTTCTCCATCCTGAATATTCCTCTGTTCTTATACTCCAATTATCCATATTCCTTAATCCTGAATATTCCCATGTTCTTATCTTTTTATCCATATTTTTCCTTCCTGAATATTCCTGTGTTCCTATGATCCTTTTATCTATAATTCCTTAACCCTTTAGAATTAAGTAAACTGTTGAAAAACATTTAATTAAATAGCTGTAAAAAGGTAAGTAATAAAAAGGTAAGTAATAAAAGGTAAGTAAAGGTAAGTATTCTACAAATAAGTTTTGATAATTTTCAAAACTTTTAGTAAATAAACATTGGAAATGTAAATAAACAACCGAGAATATAAATAAATATTGAAAATGTAAATAAACAGAACAAGAATGTAAATAAACAGACCAATGTTTGTAAACAAACCAAAATTTTACTTCAATAAACATTTCTTTAAATATCTCATTTATTATTCAGAAAATTAAAAAATGTTTCAAATAAAAGTTGAATGGTTTAAAAAGGGCTATATCCTGACGCTCTCATTTTTTTAGTAGGTTGACCAATAAAGAGCTTTTCAAGCACAACTTTATTTTTTTTACCGATAACATGTATTTTTTAAAGCGCCAATCGATGGAGCATAAAATTTCCTATAAAAAAGTATTAACCCACTTATACCGAAAAACCATTAGTTTAAAAGATATAGCAAAAATTAAAAATTTTTAGGAGGTCGACCTCCTCTCGTATCATGTTCTCCTAATACAAAGTGGAATTTTTGGACAAAAATTTTTCTATCGCTCAAGAAATTTCGAAATTTTTTTCTTATATATCTCGTTTATTATTCAGAATATTAAAAAATGTTTCAAATAAAAGTTGAATGGTTTAAAAAGGGCTATATCCTGACGCTCTCATTTTTTTAGTAGGTTGACCAATAAAGAGCTTTTCAAGCACAACTTTATTTTTTTTACCGATAACATGTATTTTTTAAAGCCCAATCGATGGAGCATAAAATTTCCTATAAAAAAGTATTAACCCACTTATACCGAAAAACCATTAGTTTAAAAGATATAGCAAAAATTAAAAATTTTTAGGAGGTCGACCTCCTCTCGTATCATGTTCTCCTAATACAAAGTGGAATTTTTGGACAAAAATTTTTCTATCGCTCAAGAAATTTCGAAATCTTTTTTCTTATATATCTCGTTTATTATTCAGAATATTAAAAAATGTTTCAAATAAAAGTTGAATGGTTTAAAAAGGGCTATATCCTGACGCTCTCATTTTTTTAGTAGGTTGACCAATAAAGAGCTTTTCAAGCACAACTTTATTTTTTTTACCGATAACATGTATTTTTTAAAGCACCAGTCGATGGAGCATAAAATTTCCTATAAAAAAGTATTAACCCACTTATACCGAAAAACCATTAGTTTAAAAGATATAGCAAAAATTAAAAATTTTTAGGAGGTCGACCTCCTCTCATATCATGTTCTCCTAATACAAAGTGGAATTTTTGGACAAAAATTTTTCTATCGCTCAAGAAATTTCGAAATATTTTTTCTTATATATCTCGTTTATTATTCAGAATATTAAAAAATGTTTCAAATAAAAGTTGAATGGTTTAAAAAGGGCTATATCCTGACGCTCTCATTTTTTTAGTAGGTTGACCAATAAAGAGCTTTTTTAGCACAACTTTGTTTTTTTTACTGATAACATGTGTTTTTTAATGCACCAGTCGATAGAGCATGAAATTTGCTACAAAAAAGTATTATACGACTTATACCGAAAAACCATTAGTTTAAAAGATATAGCAAAAATTAAAAATTTTTAGGAGGTCGACCTCCTCTCATATCATGTTCTCCTAATACAAAGTGGAATTTTTGGACAAAAATTTTTCTATCGCTCAAGAAATTTCGAAATATTTTTTCTTATATATCTCGTTTATTATTCAGAATATTAAAAAATGTTTCAAATAAAAGTTGAATGGTTTAAAAAGGGCTATATCCTGACGCTCTCATTTTTTTAGTAGGTTGACCAGTAAAGAGCTTTTTTATCACAAATTTATTTTTTTTACTGATAACATGCGTTTTTTAATGCACCAGTCGATAGAGCATGAAATTTGCTACAAAAAAGTATTATACGACTTATACCGAAAAACCATTAGTTTAAGAGATATAGCAAAAATTAAAAATTTTTAGGAGGTCGACCTCCTCTCATATCATGTTCTCCTAATACAAAGTGGAATTTTTGGACAAAAATTTTTCTATCGCTCAAGAAATTTCGAAATATTTTTCTTATATATCTCGTTTATTATTCAGAATATTAAAAAATGTTTCAAATAAAAGTTGAATGGTTTAAAAAGGGCTATATCCTGACGCTCTCATTTTTTTAGTAGGTTGACCAGTAAAGAGCTTTTTTATCACAACTTTATTTTTTTTACCGATAACATGTATTTTTTAATGCACCAGTCGATGGAGCATGAAATTTGCTACAAAAAAGTATTATACGACTTATACCGAAAAACCATTAGTTTAAGAGATATAGCAAAAATTAAAAATTTTTAGGAGGTCGACCTCCTCTCATATCATGTTCTCCTAATACAAAGTGGAATTTTTGGACAAAAATTTTTCTATCGCTCAAGAAATTTCGAAATATTTTTTCTTATATATCTCGTTTATTATTCAGAATATTAAAAAATGTTTCAAATAAAAGTTGAATGGTTTAAAAAGGGCTATATCCTGACGCTCTCATTTTTTTAGTAGGTTGACCAGTAAAGAGCTTTTTTATCACAAATTTATTTTTTTTACTGATAACATGCGTTTTTTAATGCACCAGTCGATAGAGCATGAAATTTGCTACAAAAAAGTATTATACGACTATACCGAAAAACCATTAGTTTAAAAGATATAGCAAAAATTAAAAATTTTTAGGAGGTCGACCTCCTCTCATATCATGTTCTCCTAATACAAAGTGGAATTTTTGGACAAAAATTTTTCTATCGCTCAAGAAATTTCGAAATCTTTTTTCTTATATATCTCGTTTATTATTCAGAATATTAAAAAATGTTTCAAATAAAAGTTGAATGGTTTAAAAAGGGCTATATCCTGACGCTCTCATTTTTTTAGTAGGTTGACCAATAAAGAGCTTTTCAAGCACAACTTTATTTTTTTTACCGATAACATGTATTTTTTAAAGCACCAGTCGATGGAGCATAAAATTTCCTATAAAAAAGTATTAACCCACTTATACCGAAAAACCATTAGTTTAAAAGATATAGCAAAATTTAAAAATTTTTAGGAGGTCGACCTCCTCTCATATCATGTTCTCCTAATACAAAGTGGAATTTTTGGACAAAAATTTTTCTATCGCTCAAGAAATTTCGAAATCTTTTTTCTTATATATCTCGTTTATTATTCAGAATATTAAAAAATGTTTCAAATAAAAGTTGAATGGTTTAAAAAGGGCTATATCCTGACGCTCTCATTTTTTTAGTAGGTTGACCAATAAAGAGCTTTTCAAGCACAACTTTATTTTTTTTACCGATAACATGTATTTTTTAAAGCACCAATCGATGGAGCATAAAATTTCCTATAAAAAAGTATTCCTTCCAATCCTTCAGATTTAATTTAAAAATTAAATTTAATATTATTAAGTATTAAAAAAATAAGTATATTTTTAATATATTATACTATATTATATGTATAATTTCAAATGTAATTAAATCAATTGTAATTAAATCAAATTAATTATAAAATATGTATCGTTATTTGTAAATTACATTCAATAAACGTTATTTTCCATTAAATAAATGAGTTTTTTTATTTAAATAACATTCATTCCTATACCTATATTCCTTCCAATCCTTTAGATTTAAGTAAAATGTTAAAAAATGATTATTGAAAACATAAAAAATTTGCAAAGTAAGTATGTAAAAAGGTAAGTATAAGATAAGTATAATTTCCTTTTCGAATTGCATTGAATTTTCAAAAATTTTAAAAAATTTGGAGCTAAAATTTTGGTTTGTTTACAAAAATTGGTCTGTTTATTTACATTTTCAATGTTTATTTACATTCTCGGTTTGTTTATTTACATTTTTAATGTTTATTTACATAAAATTTTCGAAAATTTAAGGCTCTGGCGCTAAAATTTCGGTTTATTTACAAACATAGGTCTGTTTATGTACATTTTCAGTGTTTATTTACATTCTCGGTTTGTTTATTTACATTTCCAAAGTTTGTTTACATAAAATTTTCGAAAATTTAAGGCTCTGGCGCTAAAATTTCGGTTTGTTTACAAACATTGGTCTGTTTATTTACATTCTCGGTCTGTTTATTTACATTTTCAATGTTTATTTACATTCTCGGTTTGTTTATTTACATTTCCAATGTTTATTTACCAAAATTTTTGAATATTTTCAAAACTTATTTGTAGAATACCTTTACTTACCTTTACTTACCTTTTATTACTTATCTTTTTATTACTTACCTTTTTACAGCTATCTAATTAATTGTTTTTCAACAGTTTACTTAATTCTAAAGGGTTAAGGAAATAAGGAAAATGGATAAAAGGAGCATAGGAACACAGGAATATTCAGGAAGGAAAAATATGGATAAAAGGATATAGAAACATAGGAATATTCAGGAAGGAAAAATATGAAAGGATATAAGAACATAGGAATATTCAGGATTAAGGAATATGGATAATAGGAGTATAGGAACATAGGAATATTCAGAATATGGATAAGGAATATGGATAATTGGAACATAAGAACACAGGAATATTCAGGATGGAAAATATGGATAAAAGGATATAGGAACATAGGAATATTCAGGATTAAGGAATATGGATAATTGGAACAGAGGATATAGGAATAGAGGAATATACAGGATGGAGAGATATGGATAAAAGGATATAGGAACATAGGAATATTCAGGATTAAGGAATATCGATAATGAAATATAGGAACAGAGGAATATACAGGATGGAAAAATATGGATAATATACATATTTTGTATATTATACTTACTTTCTTAGATTTACTATTTTCTGCAGTAGTAAATATTTTTCAATAGTTTTTTTAATTCTAGAAATACTTATCTCTAATTATCATTCATCTCTATTTCTTTTTTTTTCATAGCTACTGTCCTCTGTAACATTAAAGTTTGTTAAATTTTAGAAATATGAGAGAATTTATTATTTAGATACTTACTATATTATTATCTCAGTACTTATATTTTAATAAAAATTAATTAATTCTTCTTTCATCTAGTTAACAAGAAGATTTCCAATAGTTTTTGGAAATGCTCAATTTCTTGAAATCTACAAAAATGATCAATGAAAAAATACTGAAAATTTCCAATTTAATAAAACTAATGAATATTAATCATATATTTACTGTTCCAATACTTACTTTTTTATCATTTTTTTTAGTGTTGATATTTTTTCAGAGATTTAAAATATTCCATACCATAGTTAATATAAAATCTTTAAAATTTAACTCTTTATCACTTACTTTTGTCGTGAATACAAAAAATTTCCTGTGCGTTTTTAGCCATTCTAATAATTTTTAAGTAATTAAAAAATAAATTGAACCCTGTATTTTTATTATATGGAATATCTGATTGTTCTTAAAAATAATAAACTATAATTATTAAAATAATATATATAATTAAAAGAATATCGAAAAGAATTTCAAATAAAAATTAAAATAAAATTTCTGGAAATATCTGATGTGTATATTCGCTAAATTATATGCTCTGAATAAACTAATTGTGGTATTTTAACTCTTTATAAACTATAAAATAATAACTAATTGTATTTTTTAAGTGAACTATACACTCTCTGAATTCTATCCACAAAGTTATCTATTTCTATTCTAAGTCAACTGTAAGACTCTGGCGAGTATTGTTTTCCTTCTAATCCTTGCCATTCAGCAAAAATGTACACAGGAAAGAAGCTAGAGGGACGTTGCGTTGGAAGGGGGTTTTCACGGGTAAGCCCTCGCGAGATAGCATTGCAGAAAGTGGGGGTAAAGATCTTTGCGTCTGCTTCTATGGTGAATTATAATTCCTCGTGCATTTTTTAATAAATTTTAAGTTTTTTAAGAATCCAGATATCCTTATTATTTGTAATATTTCAATTGTTTTTTATTAAATATGCATAATATAATAAATTGAGAATAATATTAAAGGAAATACCACACTCATTTTTGGTGATATTAAAAAATGTTTCGAATAAAAGTTGTTTGATTTCTAACGTGTAGACTCTGTTTCTCTCAATTTTTTAATAAATGAATTGATAATATAGTTATCATGATTAAACTTTTCTTTTTTGAAGAATATCATATATATTTTATCATACTAACATCTTTGTATCTTGATATTCTTTATAAAAATGTTTAAAGCTATTTATAGCAAAAAAATCATTAGTTTAAAAGATATTTAAGTAAATTTAATTATTTTTTAAACTTCAAGATTTCTGTTATATATACCTTAATTTTTTTTTTATACAAGATGGCCGGATATATCAATTGAAGTATTAAATATTGTACATGTCTAAAAAAAAAACAACTTCACTTTTCTTTACGCTTCTGTATATAATAAAGTATATAGCAGTGTTGTACCTTTCTTGAAATCACTTAATTTTTATTTGAATAATTTTTTCATATTTCTAAAAACAAATATGATATTTCAGATTCCAATTTACTTTTCAGACTCCAGGTATTATATATTATGCAATTCGTTACTAAAAAGAATTATTTCAAATAATAGTGATAAAGTGTTTGAATTCCTAAGAAATTAAAAAAAATGATTGAAAATGCACTAAAAATGGCATTAGATAAGTATATATAAATGCACTATAGATAGCATTAACAAGAAATAAATATTTAAATTTATATAAATTGTAAAAAAAAAAGATTTTAAAGCTCTAAAGAAATGGCAACACTTAGAGAAATATAAATGTAATATAAACTAATAGAATAAATATGAGAATGACAAATATAATAATTGTGTAAAATGTGTCCTTTTAAATTATGTTCTCTTAATACAAAGTCGAATTTTTGCTAAAAATTTTGCTCTTTTGTTCGAACATTTGGAAATTTTCAAGAATATGACGTCTTTATTTATTTTAAAAAATCGTATATGCACAATATTTTCACATTCATATTAATCTAAATTTTTTAAAATCTAATCTTTTAAAAATCTCGAAACATATATTTTTCTGCATCTTATTCTCTCTTTCTCCCTCTCTTTTTCTCTTTCTCTTTTCTAACAATTCGAAATTTTAAGTAGATCAAGACTTGAAAAAGACATTTGAAACGAGTATCAAAGAAGATGATTAGATGCGCGACGAATTTTTAAATTCTTCGGTTAATCTCATTGCACCCAGTTATATTGAACATGTGCGTCTTTCACGAAAATCCTCACCCTCTGCCGGCTAACAGAAAATTATCGCGACCGCGTATCGTTCCCGGAGGGGACCGGCCCTGGCCAAAGTCGCCGCATTATGTATACGAGAGGCGCACACGAGGGGATTTCTCGCGGTATTCGTTACTAATGGGCGTTCTATTTAGCGGCGCCCCCGGCCCTCCAGGGACGTGTCACGCGTCACTGGGTTCCCGCACAATACTCGTGACGCCGACGAATGTCAAAGAGTCGGTGGAAGTCAGGGAATCTTGTTTCGAACAGGGGATCTGTTTCCGATACGTTCGAAATGTAAAAGTTTTATCTTCCATAGATAAGAGGAGAGAATCAACTCGAATTGCTAATATTGACGTTGAGATCGTGCCTATTTTTTCATACACTCGTTTCTCTTTTTTTAAATAGTGATATAATAAATCTAAAGTAACATTAAAAAAATCTTGATTTTTTTCAATATATATAATAGCATTTTTTCAATATATTAAGTTAAAGATATAATAGATTGTTTATTATTATTACGATATTGTATGTTATGCAGCAAAAAGCTTGAGAAAATATAAGGCTAATATAATGTAACGTAAAGAAATAAGCAAGATAAAAAGCAAAAAAGAAAAGAAGTATTAAGTATCATATTTTGAAATATGATAATTCGAAATTTATGAAAACTTCCAAGATAAGATGCCGATTGAAATCACTCGGATGTAACAGAATTACAATTGGAATTGGATAGATTCGGCAACCAATCCATATATTCAAGACAATACGCGACAACTTCTTCTCGGAAAGTATTATTTTTCCAGTATGTATTTGGAAGATATATGACGTTCGTCTCGCGTAAAAATTCATCGGGAGAACGATGGTTCGTCCCGATGGTGACAGAAAATTTCCCGATCGTCTAATATTCGCCCGTCTCGACGCCCGTTAACGGGAGCAGTGGCGCGAGATTCCATGGGGCGACACTTTTTTCCGGAGTCTCGCGTTGAAGGGAGCCGATGCGTGCCCCTCGATCAACGTCAATCAGCCGTTAAACAATGACGCGCCGCGCAAAGAGGATTTTATTGTATTGCGGAGAGAGCAAAGTTCCAGAGAGCACAATGCGCCCATCCCCCTCCCCGCCACGCCGTCAAGTCACCCTCGAATACATTCTCCACCCTGAAACGTCATCTCCCTTCTATACTCCCTTCTCTTCCCGCATTTCTGCAAAACTGGATGCGCATTTTTCCCTCGACGATCTCTCTTTTTCCTTTCTTTTTATTTTTTTCTTTTCACCGCTTCTTCCTTTGTTTCATTCCAATGTCGCAATGTGACAATCGCGATTCGAAAGAGACACGCCCCTCTCTCTCTCTTTCTCTCTCTCTCTCTCTCTTTCTCTCTCTCTCTCTGTTCGAGAATGAATGAAGGAAACGCGTGTGAAAATTGGTAGAAAGGATAGGTGGACTTTCGAGGATCCGTTCAATGGGAAGGGAGAGTGAAATATGTAAAGGGAGGGGCGGTCATAGCGCGAGGGATGCGCGCTAGGGTTAAGCGAGATGCTACTATTTAAAGGGGTGCGTTTGCCAGGGTGAAATAGATCTTGATACGGCGACGTGTCGATGTGGCCAACAAAGGAGGACGATTGTAAGGGTATTAAAACGCGTTCGAGCACGACACCAGGGTCCAGTTGTGTGTCCTCCTTCTGCCGCCCTCCGGGTTGAGATACTGTCGCAATTGGAGCGAGCAGACACGAGGATTAAACATCGAGATAAATGTGTTACAGTGTAAAAGAAATGCGTGCATTCATCTGGGACCAGGGTATTAGATTGGCTAAGGGTTGTACGATCGAATATTTTCTGTTTGAGGATTATTAGAAAATATTGGTCTAGAAATGTATATTCGGAATCTTGATCGTTCCAGCGATTAGTCGCTTGTACACATTGGCGACATATACGGGTATGAGAAAAAAGATGTCCACTATTTTGTAGTTTATTTTGATCAATGATCTTTCTACTGATTCGAGCTACAATATTTTGTACAAGAGGAAAAAGAATGTTTAAATTATAGTACAATGATAATATATATGTACATACTAATAATAAGATCTTAGATGTCATTATCAGAATTCATTCGTAAATAGAGAAAAACCTGTTCAACGTTTGATTACTTCAAACATTTCTAAAGATTTCAACAAGTTCATCATTTTCACGCGATATTAATCTTGTTTATTCACAAGTGAGAAGTTTACCAATTTCAAAAGTTAAAAATTAAATCATCCCTCGTCAATTAAATTTTCAAAAGTATTGAAATTTCTTCAAAAACTCACTAGCCGTGTCTTCGCTTTAAATGGGATTCCACGCACGGCTTCCGGAAGTCTCGGGACAGATAGAAATTTCCAAAGCGCATCGATTCGCTCCCCCTCGTTCCTCCCCCTCATCCATTCGCTCCGGGGATCGGACAGGTCGTAGCCCGTACGTTCACGAGCGGATCGTTAAATTCCTTCGTAGCCAGAGGATAATCACGGCTCGGCTCCGCGTAGAGCTCGTTTATTTCTTGCTCTCGATCATTGCCGCTCGATGTGCCTCCGTTAAAGAAGCATGACAAACATTTTTATTAATCCGTCCGTGCCGGCATCCCATTACCTCTGCCGGCGCTCATACATATGAATAACTCCGTCGTCGGTCAAACAATGTATCCGGCGGAGAAAAACGATCGGGTGAGGGAGGGTGGAAGGGGGAGAGGAGTTCGCGCACCGCGAGCCTCCGAGATATGGAAAGAAGGGAAAGAGGCGAAAGAACGCGGGGAATGGGAGAGGAAGGAGGATGAAAAAGGAGAGCGCGAAGAATCGTCTATCAAACCGTTTTCAGGATCTTATCGGAACCGAGGCCTTAAGCATACAATATGATACCTTCCTTCTCCTCCTCCTCCCCCGCCTATTCTCTTTCACGACTTTCCCCTCTACGACGTTCTACGTCTCTACTGAGGGTATAATACACAGGCAAGAGCATTCATTCGAGTGACACGAGCGTGTAGGTATATACACTATGTACACACGAGGAGGGAACTGTGGACTCTAAAGTGAGTCACCAAATTCGCGTGGGCAAAAGGCAGCTGGCAAGTTCGAGAACCGAGTATCCGTCTTGCTCTTTATCTACTGCCCTCGGGGCCGGTCTTGACAATGCTCGGAACACCGGATACATATGTATGCACGGTAGGAGGAACGAGGAGGATAGGTGGAGAACGTGTTTCTGTGTTCTCCAACGGAGATGGATAGGGGAAGGGGGGAGGAATGGGATCAATCGAAAGATCCAAACGGTGAATTCCATCGAAAATTCTTTCTCGACTGTTCGGCTATGTAAGATCGTTAGAGGATCGAAGAGAGATTCGAAGTTTCGTATTAAGTTGGGTCCTTGGTTATTGGTGGATTCGAATGGGACCGGGCGTGGGTGGTGGAGTTTCGTTTCTTGGATCGTGTTCAAGGAACGAAAGGGGAAACGGTGTCGGGATTAATGGCGTGTAAGTGGAGCGGATAGTGGATCTCGTTCGATATTGCGTTAGGACGATGTACGTAGAATGTACAAGCTTCAGGAAGAGAATGATGATTCTATGTAAAAAGATGGGTCATCTAAGATAAGATGTAAAATTGTTTCCATAGAAACATTTGAAATTTTTCTCTTTTTATTCTCCTTTATATTCTATTAGATTAATAAATTTATAAATGATCGCAAATATAAATGATGGGGTTCAGATTAAATAAAATATCTGACGATATCGTGGATTAAAATTTGTCGCGGATCGTTTCTCTTTTAAACTAAACTCAATAAAGATATTTGAACGACAAATTCTACAAATCTTCGCCACCTACATCAATAATGCAGACACCCAATCAACTGCGTATCACCTTATTCGAGCATAATCCCCTCTTCATGAACTTTCACAGGTATTATACAAACTGGTCCCGTTCGAACGAGTCCCCATCCGAATGAGAAACGCTTGACGCGATCTTCGGCTTAGCTGGTACACGGAAAACGTCGCATTTAGTAAATCCCCCGGCTGGCAGGGAGGATACGTGTAAATACGAGGAACAGGAGATTACCACTCCCAGTAGCCGAAGAGACACACCGTCTTGACGAGCCGTCGAGTAATACTTTCAAGGATCGTGCGTGCTCCTCTTCGAGTTTCACGCTATACAGGGTGTTATAATAATATTTCTTTGACACCTTTTTAAATAATCGATTCTACATGTCAAAATAAATACAAGAATTATTGTCATTAATTTATTTAATTAAAAATAAAAGATTATTCTGTACATGATTAAGTACATCATTCAGTTTCTTCGTTTCGTATGTATTTAAGATTAATTCCAAAAAAAGAATATTCAAAAAAATATCTCAACTTTTGTATTAAGAATTACTTTGAAAGTTATAATAGAAGTATATATCCGAGATATATACTTCGTTCGATATTACACAAAATAATTTAATAGATAAGATTTCCAATCGATATTTCTGTGTTCGTTTCGACTCTGATATCTTTCAAAGATATTCGACGAATGTATTAACACCCTGTACACCGCTATACTAGTAACGTTACAATCGTTCGGATCGAGGGAGCACAATATCGTACAGATATACACCGGCGTCTTATTACATCAAGAATGGAATGGCATTGTATATGAAATCGATTTCACGACGACTACTCGGCTACCGTCCCCACAAAAGACGGTTGTCGGCCAACTTCGTCCTCTCGTCTTGTTCAATCCGTTCCTCCGTGGTATTACGGTGTAAGTACGTGCACGAGGCCCGCGGCGTTTCTTCAATTTTCTTCTCTCGTTCGTTCGTATATTACGAAGGAGACAGGCCACTGGTGGCCACCGTAACACAGAAAGACCGAGTAAACGGAACGTCAAGTTTTCTAGTTCCGTTCAGTTTTCTTTAGACAAACGGTCCCAGTTCTCTAATCGTCGGTTAGGATTCTCTCCTGGGAAATGGATCGTGATCATCGATGATTAACAAGACCATCTTGAGAAACTTTGTTCGATAATCGAATAGGAAATAATAGTAATATTAAATTGATAAATTTAATATCCATGCTTATGACGATATATTTTCATAAATAATCTATCGATATTCCAAAGATTCTTGTGATACATTTGAACATTGATTGTGTCAAGTAAATTTATATTTCAATTCATAAAGTTTATATATAATACAGAAATAAATAATTATAATGATTATTAATTTAATATTCTATTACAATTTTCTCTTTAATCGTATAGAATAATTAATGCAATATCTTTAAGAAAATCAATTCAATAAAAGTCAAAATTAAAATGTTGGTTGAAGCTTATTTGTCAAAACAATTTAAGTTCTATCTTCGTGTCGTTTCATCATAAATTTCAACCAACTTTTCTGTTTGTTTTGACATCTAAAGTCGATCTTCCAAATATATCCGAATATATTAATACTATATTTGAAACAAAAAGTGAGAATAAATCAAAATATATCTTTCGAAACATGGTACGAAGTAAGAGCAGCGGTACATTTCTAGAAGCGATTGCTCAAGAACCATAGTCGAAGAATATAGTTATGTACTCAGTCAAAAACTATTCGAGAGTAGTTCGCTCTCAGATAGTGGCAATCCGGATGGCTGGCGCCGAATGGGTTACTGCAACTTACGATGCGAAACTGAAATAGTGGCACAGCGATGGAACTTGGAAATTGTACGAAATGGTTGGTCTTCGACGGGAGAAACAATTCTTCGTATGCAAAATATATGTCGGGGAGATCGGCGCCACACAAGGTGTTACGGTACATTCCCTCGCTGTCTTGTCGCATTTGTTGACCATTCACCAGTCTTAACGGAATTCGCGAATTTATGCTTTAATATCTCGCTTTGGTTTTGCCTTATTTTTTTTCCCCCCCTCTTTATCGAACGAAAGTTAAATGATAAAAGTGTTCTGCTTTTTAATCCTCTTACGCTGAGATATGCAGATCTGTGCTTTTTCTTCTTCTTCTCGTTAATCGAGAACAGCTGCAGGATGCAATTTTATTCATCGACATGATTGCGATGACTCTTTTTTGATGTTTCTCTTTTTTATTCGAAAGAGAGAGAGAGATTATTAACAATTTTAAGAATTTTATTCAATTGAATAGATAAAAAGAATTAAGAAACGAACGATATATGCATTTCATGAAATTTAACCATTTTTCAACGATTTTTTCCTTACGTATTTTTAAATAAAGTAATGAAGCAATTGAAAAATGAAACATTCAATATTTTGAAACACGAGTATACGAGTAGTTAGTTCAATCTCCTGATTTCCACGAGCGTAAAATCAAAATGTCGACGCGTTGCGAATCGTTGGAAAATAACGCGGCACGCTCACCCTCCACATCATTTCCCGCTCTTTCTCCCTCTTTACGAAGGAGACGTTAACGGGCCACGAAGATTATAGGTTATCGGCATTGTTTGTCATGCATTACGACAGCGGGCGGTCGGGAATCGCCTCGGAGAAACGACGCCGTTGGAATGTTCGTTCACTTTCATCGTTTCTCCGCCGCCGATTTTACACCTCCTTGAGCATGTTCTCGTGTACCACGTCTCTCGTGGTCCCTCGTCTTGTCTTGCCGCGAGCTGTGTGCGAGCACGAAGCGCCCGTAGAACGCGTGTAAAACGTCGTCAACGAGGAAAGAAAAGCAGGTGAGGGGAGGGGAGGCGCCTTGTTACGGGGCGAGGGATCAATTAGAATGCATTCGAATCCGATTTCACGTGGTGGAGTAACGAAGCTGGTAATTCGAATCGTTGTTTTATCGACCGAGAAAGATTCTTGGGTTTCTTGCTGGTTGGACGAGATTCGTGTAACATGGGTTAACCAAGAGGAAATTAGGTTTGTTAGGTTTTGGGGGGGAATTGGAGATTTGAGGAATAATAGAGGATCTGTAGAAAGTGGATTTGTATCGATGAGATTGATGCATCAAGGTTCGTGAAATGTGAAAAATAGGAAGATGGAGGGAGAAATGAGGAATATGAAATAAAAAGAAAATGGAAGAATTTAAGCTGTTACATTTATAATTCAAAAGAGAAAAAGAATTATTTAAAATATAATTTAATTCTTCATTTTAATACATTTGTTTGTACATTTAAATTGTTCGCGTTTCTTTCTAGACACATTTATTTACATTCTCGGTTTTTATATGCATTTCATTCATTATACAGACATTTTCTCATTCTCTATTAATTTGAATAAAGAGAAAACAAAAGAGATTCCAACATCATAAATCAAGAATCCATCCCAGCAAACTATTTAAATGAAAGTAGTACGACCGGTCTTATTAAATTCCACATTGGTTATTTCCAAACCAATCTCTCGTACGATCGCATTTGAATAATAAACTCTGAAAAAAAAAAAATGTACAATATATTAACATTCATCTAATTGCATAGAAACTGCAAAGTATTAATTATCGTTGATCGATAACTCCTTCGGCTCATACAATCCTCCAATTATTTCTATCAACGGGTATCTCTAAACTCCCACTCTATTCCATCCGCTCACCGCCGTGGTGATTTATCTTCCTATCAAAAGAAAATAGGTCGGCGGATAAAAGTCGAAGGATCAAAAGTCTCTCCAATAGGATAGCCTCTTTAAGATAGAAAATTCTAAAACGTACGGATCGCATAATGTAACGCTACACGGAGGAAAACTCGGCTCGTAGTCCGAGCAGACAGGACTGAAATCGTCCGTCATCCTGTATCGCCGGGGCTTTCTCGCGTTACCATGTCACGCGTTACCGTGTCTACTCCAACGCCCAGAGACAAGAAAACCCGTGACAAGAACACGGAACGTGACCGCGCAACAAAAATTCCGCGACACCTTGTCGGCAAGAGAAACGAACTGGGCCGGCCCTTAATGACGATTCGACATGCCGATAAGCGGATGGATGAGAAATATAAACCGAAGTCCCGCGAGTATCGTAACCTTCATGCCGCGTTATTATAATTTACACCCGTGCCCATTGGAAACGAGCGTTGAATTGACCGATCGGGAGAATTAGATTATTGCACAAATAATGGAAATAATGAATTTTTGGAACGATTTAAAATTGTTGTAAAATATTTTAATAGAATTTTTGTTCCTTAATTTTTTATGAGATATGTTGAAAGAGGATTAAAAACGATTATTATTTTATAAATAAGGATTTATTATTTCAATTATCCTCTGGAATGAGTATATATTTTATTTCAGGTAAATTTAACGAGGAAACTTTGTATCAAAATATGTGTATTAATCTTCTTGCTTCGACGATAATCAGACAGAGATACATACTTGGTATTATAAATTATACTACTATACCACCATCAGAAGCAAATCATAGAATTATAAATGTGGAGTGGTATTTGCAAACAATCCTTGCAATCTGATTTCTAAATATCAAAATATTGCTACGAACGGCTTATTCATCGCGTAATAGAAGACGAGAATTATTTACTAGATATCAAATAATAATAAAATAAAAAACTTTAATTTTTCATTTAAATTATTATAACTGGAAAGTTTCAGTTTCGAGCCCAACTACTTATTATTTCTTGCCACTCGGCAATAAAATCGAATGGAAAGGAACGAATCATTGGATTCATGATAGATATTGAAAGTGTGATGGTCGATCGAGATATCGCGGCGAATTGTCGAGGCATGTCTTCAAGCGGTCGCATTAAATTCACACACGAAACGACTTCACTTTTCGTCGATTCGAAACTAGTCCGTTTAGTCGACCGATCACCCATTATAGGTAGGACGTTTCGTTTAAGCCGGTGAGCCTTCGTGAGTGCCTCTCTCAAATAGAGAAGCGAAACGAGCCTATTTTCGTGATCGTTAGAAAATCCGCGCTATTCGACGTGGCACGTAATGATGGGCATTTAGAAAATCCGACCGCTTAATGCCGACACCGCATGGAAACTACGGCGGTACATTCTTGGTCAGTGGTTGCCAATACTGTGGCAATGTTATTCGAAAAATAAGAGAATTTGAGAAAGACAAAGAGTGGAAAAATTCAAAGATCCAAAAGTTGAATGATCTGCAGAAGCGAACAGATTCAAAAAGATCCAAAGAATTAAACAGAAATCAGACCTATAAATCTAAAGGATCCACGGAAAAGCAAATGAATCCAAAAAGAATTAAAGATTCTTTGCAAGATTCGGAGCAAGAAGGTGCAGAGATCCAAAAAATTGCAAGCAAAGTCTAAAGATCCATGAAAGAGGATCAAAGTTTTGTGAAAAGCAAAAGATCCAAAAGTTTTCAAGAATCGAAAAGATTTGAGAAGATCCAAAGAATCCACAATTAAACAGAAATCAGATCCATAAAAGATTCACAGAAAAGCAAATGAATCGAAAAAGAATTGAAGATTGTTCGAAGTAAGAAGAGATGCAGAGATCCAAAAAATTGCAAGCAAAGTCTAAAGATCCATGAAAGAGGATCAAAGCAATTGTGAAAAGCAAAAGGTCCAAAAGTTCTCGAGAATCGAAGAAGCTTGCAGGAAAAAAGGGAGGAAATACTGTGGAAGAGTGGAGAGGAAGTGAGAAAATGTGGGAGTTTTGGAAAACATTGGGAACCTCTATCGAAACGGTGCGTAATCGAGACACGGTTGTCGGTAGACGCATATCAATGAGTATTAGGCATACCGAGGTGTCCAGTGTCGCGATTGCGCGAATAGTAAAAGGTGGTTCATCTCTCGCGACGCGACGCTTCGCAAAGAAGGGGGATGGGGGGAGGAGGAGAAGTAACCGTTTCTCTGTCGAGCTATTTTTATGGCACTTAGACTTTCCTCCGTGCGGCAACATGCTGGAGCACTTGAAGAACACTTGTGCGCATTCCGTTACGTTTACGCAACGCAGCGTCGTGGCTCGAACAACACACCGTGTTCGCCACAAGTCGAAGAAGAAGAGGATCGAGACCTCCACGTTCCGCGAACGGAGATCATCAAGTGGTGGGCTTTTTAATTTTCTAGTAGGCGCGGCTTTCCACTCCAGGGCCCGGTTCCGGCCCTTTTTTTTTCTTTTTTCAAAGATCCGCCGTAATAGTTGTTCTCCACAGATCCTTCAGACGAGGCCGACCTCTCTCTCCGTGAGAAACTGACTCACGTTTTCGCCCTTCTTCTTCCTTTTCTCTTTATTTCCTTCTATTTCTTTTCTTTTTCCACGTTTCTTCCCTTCTTTTTCTCTCACTTCGATATTTTTTGTATATATATATATATATGAACGTACCTATGAGCCGAGGACCGATGAGTCACATGGTCGGACGCTCTTTTCCACGCTGGAATTTAAATTAAATATCGCGCGACGAAATTCCTACGATGGTACCTCTTTTCTGCTCTTTATGACGGATACGTTTCGAGATAGGAAACGAGAGACCATTCCCTTTTGACGTTTTCATAAAGTTTGTAACTCTCGTTTTGTTTGAGCGTTGACAATTTTATTTCTCTCTTTTCTTTTTTTTTGTTTTTTAATATTTTGTATATTTTTATATACGAAACTCGAGAAACCTTTACGAAATATTTTTGAGAGATATTCTATAGGTGGGATTGGGATACTCGTCTAGCCGAGTATCGTTCCTTCAATTGGCCTGTCATCGACAGATAGCTTTGACGGGAGAGATGTGAAAACGGGAGTGTCTTATCTGTGTAACCTCGAGTTATCGCATCGAGTCGGATTACGAATTTAAAATCGACCGATTGGATACAAATAACAGACAATCGTTCCTATCGTTTCAGAATATCATTCATAAAAATGTATGTCTCTCTGTATGCGTAAATTTGTTTCATTCAAATGGAAATACACTATGCTATTTCAGATAATCAAGGTTATCTCATTGACCCAGTCGTTTAATTTTTTTCAGACAACATCTAGTAAAACATTTCCAATTAAATAAATATATCAATAAAAATTTCCAACAATATATAATATTAATTTTTTCGAACGAGGAATGAGAAGAAAAAAGAAACAGTCGAAAGGGAAAGAATATTTTAATATTATTAAATTAGATTAAATAATATATAATGGATCGCATCCTTTTCAACCGGGAAAAATTCCAACTGTCCTCAAAATAACATCACTCAGCTCAAACAAATATCGATGATTATCGAGGAAAACAGCTCCATATTCTTTCAAGAAGACGTAAAAATGGCAGGTCGTAACTAGTAAGAAAAGCAGGAAGCAAGCAGCTAGGCTGGAAAAGATGTACGTGTGACTGGTATCGACATTTCAAAATTGCTACGTTCGACGTCCATTGTCGCTTGTCTCTTTCCGCGGCGTAGATATTTCTACCCCTTCTATTCCAGAGAGAGAAAGATGGAAAGAAAAAATACGAGAGAGAGATAGAGATGTCAATGGTGTGGGCGTAAAAAGTCTCGAGAAATATTCTCCTCCAACAATTCTCGCCTTCTCGTCGAGGGAAATTGAAGCGGTGTTTTGTGTCTGTGTCGTAGTCGGAGGCAGTTGCAAAGGGGTGTGAGGAAGGGAAAAGTAGAAAGAGTCTTTCCTGTGGAAATTATCGACGACACGTCGATAAAATGCATTTGGCGGCAGCCATTGCACTTGTATCTTTCACAAGTAAAAGATCGTGACAGACGGCGTTTCGTGTCCGGATAGATCGTTGCCGGCTAGAATCGCCTCTCGTCGTCCTTCTGGCTTGATTGAGCCGCGTTGCGTGCACCTCGAACCGGCATGAAACTGTATTTACTTAGATTTATGCGCCATGCGCCCGTGCAACAAATCGTGTTCCGTGAAGCGATTACCAAAGGAAATGCAATTTTCTTTACTCCTGTGCGCTTGAAATATAGGAGTTCGCGCCTACGAGCGAGCTCTCGCAGCTGTCGGCCTTTGAACGTGTTCATTGAAAGACACGGATTTATAAAGTTGTTCGAGGATTGATGTTGGATCCTCCTTTTGCTGATGATTTCTTCTTCGATTTTCGAACGTGGAAAGAGAAGAAGAGGAGGAAGAAAGGACACATTTTAAAATATAGTTGTATTAATGAAATTATCATTTGCACGAAACTTGACTTCTTATGAGTTTATCAATTGAGAGAGATCTGTAAAGATTTTTAAATTCGTTATTATATTATGAAAAATATGGAAAATAAGAGAAAAATAAGAAATTTAAAAAAACCATACATGATACAAAAGAGCATCGTTGTGATATTATTTATTATACAAGAAGAATCTTTCCTATATTCTTATTTTTAAATTAATATGTTCGCTTTCAAACTCTCATATATTTTCACGACAAACATAATTATTTTTCTAAAATATTTAACAGAAGATGATTATATTAAAGAAACGATCAACTACATTTACTTATTATACTTTTAAATTAAAAAATTTTTTCCATATTGTAAAATTAATATAATCAAAGTCTTTCTTTTTCTTTCTCTTTCTCCCTCATACTTTACTTTTTTCTCAATCGATCCATTCCTTTATTAAAAATCCAACGATACTTCTTAAATTTTAAAACGAAGTAATCTACGTTAATCTACAAGTACAAAAAACGGTAATTTCGTTGAAAATCGTGGCGATAATACACCTACGTTTTACGTTTGTTGCTCCATTTTCGTGGCGAGCACGAATTCGTAATTCCGGGAACTATGGGATCGGATAAAAGGTTTCGAACTAATTCGCGGCCGTATTAAACGCACGCATCGCGAGTAACCTGGAACGGTTACTCGATATCACGGAATCGAAACTATAATGGAACGTGGAAACTTGGCGACGATTCGATCGCGAGAAATGTGGGAGTACCGCGGGATCGATGCTGTGACTCACCGTGTACACCGGTGAAGGCAACATTCTTTCAGCGTCTCGTTGGACATTAGGACGTTGTTCCCCGTATCGTGTTACCCGTTGCCTCGAGGGTTTCTTATTTAGGGAAGTCTTTCGCGCGAAGGCCTGGCAATATTAGCTGAACACGTTCGGCTCATAATTATGATCCTGTTACCGTGGAAATTTAATACTAAGTCTGTGGTCACGGTGTGAGATATATCTGGAATCTTATAAAGCTTCATTTTATGAGGGACGTTTATTGGTTTTTTTTTTTTTTCTTTGAAGGAGGCAATATATGTTTATATTTTAGTAAACGTTTAGATAATTAATACTTTGAGATTATTTGATGAACATATTTGGTAACTAGTTTTACGTTTTGTGTAATTACTTACCTGAGAATTATTTCTTGTGTTTGTAGATCTAATTCATTATTTAATATATAATTTAATACTTAACACTTGTGCTGAATCAAAATTTGAATATAATTTATATTGAATTTCTTAATAATTTTTTTTTTTTACAAAATTATATTATCTCTTATACTGATAATTATAATAATGTATTTTACGATGTAATTTTACTATCAAAAGTCATATTTTATCTAATTTTTTTAATTAAAAAAAAAAAAATTAATAAAAACATGGTAATAATTTAATAAATGTGTAATAACAATACAATTTAATCAAATATTAACAGTGTGTATTGTAGTAATTTTTATTGATTATCAAAAAATGAACTGGTGAATTAAAAAAACTATCTATGCTAATTTAATTTTATTAACACAAGTGAGAGAGAAACGATAAAAGGGACGATGAAAAATGAAAATGAACAATCGCTCGAGGTATACAAGAATATTTTATTCGTCGAAAGTAACAAATATACAATTCTTCCAAATAAACTTGCGTCGATTTAAAAAAAGTCATCCGATTTTTACCGCGAATCGAAGTGGTGTTCTACGCGAATCGAACTTCCACCCCGTGTTCACGCGTTATCCTTCATCCTGTTCTTGATCGAGGATAACGGGCACGGGACAGTGTATTGTCGACGTGCACACGAAAAAAACCACAGGCGCGTTTTTCTTTATGCGATTTCTTTCTCCATATTCTTTTTTTCATCATTATTTATTTATTTATCTTTTTTTTCTCTCTCTTTCAACAAACATCTGAATACAAACGTTAACGGAAACGGGTTCGTGAGTTTCGAAACCGAGAGTGAGAATTTTGGCACGATCATCCTTCCAGGAAACCAGTGGCCACTCGCGTGTATGCTCGTGCATCCGTATATGTATAACAAATCGATAAAAACATCTTCCTTTTCTCTTCTTACCATTTTATATATATATATATATATATATATTTTTTTTTTTCCGCTTTTTTATTCGTACCTTTTGTATCGCGTATGGAACAATATTCTTCGTTTTCGTTTGTTCGTTCCTTGCTCGATGTTCTCTGTATATATATATATATATATATATATATATATATATATATATATATATATATATATATATATATATTTATTTATTTATATATTTATATTTATATAAACATTCGTGTAAATGGATATATCCATTTGTATCTCTTCCGCCAGTTCTTAGCACGTATTTACACATATATAATCATCTAAATGCACAGTCTCTAGTTTTTACTTCGTTTCACGATTATTACAATACGATCTCAATAGAGATCTCAGACAATGTCGCCTCGAACAACGTTCATCTTACAAGAAAAAGGGAGCGAAATAAAAAAGGAAAAGAAACGAAAGTTTCTATGTACAGAGGGGGAGCGTGCGGGATAATGCCCCGCGCAAATTAAGGCAGTGTTTCGATCAGTTCGTCCGAAGAGGAACGTCTGGGTTCCCCGCGTCGAAACAAACGTTCGGTTCACCACTTTTTCCTTTCCGTATACTCGGCTCGTTCGTTTCGTAGAACTTTCACTCACCACAGGAAACGTCACATGGCGGCTGGGTCCCGCTCGTTCAGAGCCACGGGCCCAATTGGGCCTCGAGGATCGTGGCGGCATCGGTTCTTCCCATTACTCGAAGATGATTCAGGAGATCGGTCACAGCTGTTGGCTCGTGGTGTTTCGCTTCCCAGAGATCCAGGATGTGCTCCGTGGGACTCGACTTGGTTGCAAAATAATTGATGTACCTGCAAGTTGGAAAGGAATTTACGTGTTTTATATTGTATAACGAGAAACAGTTATTGATAGGATATCAATTTCGATGATTTATTTTGATATTTTATTGACAGCCATTGTTTATTAAAAAGTTGTAATATAATCTAACCCAGGCCTAGTGAAACAAGAAATTCAATAAATTTTCGTTTACTCAACGTGATTTTATCATAATCATAAAAAACCATAAAAATTGAAATATCTTTTTATATAATTATTAAAAACTGCACTTCGATATAATATTTATAAAATTCACAAAGTTCAATCAAATCTAAAGTATTCGTAGTTGAAAAAAAAAATAAGATCCACACAAATCAATGGCTGTCAAGAACAATCAACTCTCGAGAGACGCAAATCCTTCGAAGAGATACCCTAACGTGGAATTAGGGAAGAAACTATCTCTGTCCCCATAGGGCAGAGATTCGATTCAGCTACCATACGTGCAAGAAAATCCGAGGAGACGCGGAAATCTCGAGAAGATTGCTAACCTGTCGACTTGAAGCCTTTGCGCGAGCATCCTCCAGTCGTTGCCGAGAGCGTTAGGCGGATCCAGGCACTGGCATAGCTGTTTCCTCAGGGACCTGGTAAACCGAAACGGTCTGAGGGTGGTGGAATCTGTGGTCGCGTTATTGGCATGCCCGCTGCTGACCACAGTCACCTCTCTGAGCGGTCTGGTCACGCTTCCGGATGAGATCAATTGTTTGGCGCCGTCGTACACGATCCTAAACACCTGCCTGGTATCCGAGTTCCCTTGCGACACCTGAAGCTTGTAGCTTCTGCTGCTCGTGGGCCCGAAAGCGGTGTCCAGTCCGAATGTCACGTGTTTCGTGTTCTCCTGGCAGTTCCACATATCCCTGAACGAGATCTCCTGCCGTTCCGTGGGCGATTTGCTCTGCCACTCGTTGCCAACCTCTTCGAGGCTGACGCAGAGCGACTCGCCGTTGTCTTGGTACAGCAGTGTTCTCGGTTTGTCCAACAAGTAACCTCTGATCTGCGATTCCCTGTCGACGATCGCCTTCATGGCCGCTTTCGTGTCCTCCACCGCGTAAACCCGGACGCAACATTGGCCAGCCTGGCTGGCGAACAACGCCACTCGCAGTCTCTTGGTGGCGATCACGTTCTCGCAACTCTGACCGGCCAACACGTAACCCCTTAACTGTTCCGTCACAATGAACGCCTCCGCGTGGTCCAGCTGGGTGAACAATGGAGTGTTGATCGTCTCGTTTCCCAATGTTAACACCCTGCTCCACGTGATCGACTGATGATCCTTGGAGGAGGCGACCGCCGTCCCATCCTCGACGCTCAGCCCGTCGCAGGCCCAGACGCTGAGTTCCCACGTGGCCGGATGAAGCATCGCGCAGTGCTCGAATTGTAGGATCACAGGCTTGTTGAAGGTAGCCGACGAAGGGCCGCACGTAACCACCGCGGACAGTTGCGTGATACCGTCTGAAGGGAAACAAAGGGGTAACGTCCATTGCTTTCACACATTTCAGCGGAGAGATAAGGTGGAACAAAGGTCTAAAGTTTAGCTATCTAAATAATTGTCTCTTCCTCTCGATCGGTCAATCACCGTATTCAGAATTGTAAATAGAATTCGTTCCCTCCTTCCCTACAAGTGTCTTTACGAGATTTCCTCTCGCATACATTAATTACACATGCTACGGCGTGCAACACGGGCAACGTGACGGTTGGGGAAGGGGCAAAGGCACCCGGAAACGGCTCCATCGAGACCGTGTCCGCGTCAATTGAATCGTAATCGAGGCTCCGGGGTCGATGAGGCGTTCGTTCCAGCGGAACCGTCACGGACAGCCGGTTGCCAATTAATAATGCACGCACCACTTACCGGGTAATCGAGGCCTAAACCGATCCTCGTTCAGCACTGCCAGGTAGAGCTCCTCCCTGAGCGGCTTCGGCACGGCTCCCTCGGGCACCGACATCGATATGCCCGCATCCGGGAGAACCAGAAGCGCGCCACGCGTGTTCACCGCAGCCCCGGCAACGTTTCCGGTCTCGAGCTTCGGCAGGCGGACGCTCTCCGAGGCGACGTTGTAAGTCGAGTCGGAGGAAGGATAGGAGCTAGTGACGCTGTTCTCGCAATCTGAATGGATCTGCTTGTCGCTGCACGATTCCTGGGTCGATGTGCTTGGCGTTGGCGACATTGGAGACGGTTGGGGGGCGATCGACAGGTGGGGCACGTCGTAATGGTGCTCGGAGAGGGATCTCGACATCGACAGCTTCGGGTCGAAAGGATACTCGTAACAGGCCGGCACGCTCGTCGCTGTTACGTCCGGCTGAAGGCTCAGCTTCTTGTCCTGGTCCGGGAAGAACTCCGGCTGGAATTCTGAAACGCACACCGCCGAGCCACGGCTCGTGGGTATCTCTGCGCGCTGCGGACAGACGCCGCTGTGATACTATTCCGACTTCACAAGGCTCACAACCACGTCCGCCACTTTCATCCGATTTTTCATTCAACCATTCGTAATAGAATTGCTTGTGGAAGTATTATTTTTAGCACCGTGGATATCGCATTGAAAGTTGTTACCTGATAATGTCCACGGAACAAAAATATTGTGTTGTTAGTGGATAGAAAAGACGTGGTTCACGAATATTTTAAGAATGTTTCTAGTTATATCTAAATTCATCAATTCTGTACCAATATGTAGCTGAAAGAAGAATTAATACTTCCACATATAATGGAAATTCAAGAAATAATATCTGGACTAATATATATAGTACATTTTATTTTTAATACGTGTTATTTATAGAATACCATAAAAGGATAAATTTTTGTAACATATGGATGAAAGTAGCGAACACGTGGCGTCGTTCAAACTTCGAAATAGTATCGTTTTAATCGAATCTATCAAGGACGAAGGGCCGAAAAACGAGTCCATTTTTCACGAAGCTTGATTGAAACGCGAAGCGTTTAATTATAGGAGCGTTATTAGTCACGGAACATCGTGTCTCGCTCCTTCGTTCGTGAAGAGTCAGCGCGTTTTCTTTCTCTCTTTTTTTTTCCATCTGTAAAATGCTTACCGTTACGGGCCATGGAGTAAAGGGAATGGTCCCGACCTTTGCGCCTTAGAAGTTTCGCTAAGAAAAATGCCAAGCCGCCGATTACCACACACGCGACAGTCAAGCCGATGTAGAGAGCCACGTCCATCTGCCGGTTCGCTGTGAACATCAAACGATGTGTTTCTTTTCTTTATTCCTGTCTCGTGAACCGGTCAGAAAGACGCGCGACACGATGATGGTACAGGTATTGCAGAATGTTAATTACTTTATTATAGAATCTAATTATTTCCTTTTCTTTTCCTTGTACCAATTTCTTAGAAGGCATGTGTGCTGTTTCTTTCTGATCTTTCTTCACAATTTTACGATTTTTTTTTTAATTATCATTATTTTTTTAATAATGTAGATATGATGTTAAAAAAAGATAAATATTATATACGTAGTTTGCATTCAATGACTTTTTGCTGTTTTATATCTGGTACTTTAATTACGTTAAAAAGCGTTAAAAAAAATTTAAAAACTTGACAAAACGATATTTTTATAGTTGTACAGGGAAATAACATCTTAAAAACTTCACTCAATCCATTCATAAATCTCTGTCTTGATGAAACAAAGTTTAAAGTTTAAAAGTAATAATTATACTTATATTCGTCGTGACACATTTTCTAAATTTTAGAATAAAAAAATTTCAACAGATTTAAAAAAATGAATTATGAATGTATGTCAAGAGGTACGTCATTTCTATATTACGAGGAAAAAGATTGAAAAGAAAATGTCTAGAATATTCATTCGGAAACTGTTACATCGGCACAATTAATTAGTGCCTAATTAAATCCGCTCGTTTAACACCCGCAAATCGACCATTCCGCGTTTCCTTCGAGATACGAATTCATGCACACACGCCTCGACCATGAAGAACATCTTTTCCCTCGACAACAGAAGCGAGAAAAGCATGACCCGCTAATTCGAGACTTTGTTACGGCATGGCGTTAAGCCGCGCGTCGAAAGATTATCGCCCTGTCGGAGATTACAGTAACCACGAGCGTTAATTCCTCGTTTTAAGGGGCCACTCCGCGATACGATCTCGCCACTCGTTTTAAGACGTACCGTGCAAATGGCGCCGGTAATTCTCGCGTATCCGCGAAGCGTGCTCATCGTGGACGGGCCGGACCCCGACTACCATTCATGAATAATTTACGCGGCAACTTTTATACGATCTTCTTCTTCTTCCTTCTCCTTTTCTTGTCTCTCTCTTCTTCTTCTTCTATTTCTTCCCTTTTTTTTTTCTTTTTACGACGAAACGTGTACGCGTGGACCAAGATTTTCGTCGACGAAGGGAAGAAAAAGAAGCGAGAAGAGGACGAGTTTTTAAACGTTTCTCGCTAAATATTACGAACATCGTCTAAAAAGGAAAGTTTTTAAGTTTCCTCTCCATTTACGCCGAGAGGGAAGACAGACAGAAGCTCGTCTTATTTTCGCCCACCCTTCGTTTTATCGTTTTACAACGGTGTGACGCGTTTTATTCCGCGCTTTCTGGCGATAAACATTCGGATCATTATTGTCGTGGCTTTTAAACGGCACCGTAAAATAAAGAAAGGAAAGAAAAGAGCATTCAAAAGGAGCTGGAATGGAATAATAACTTCGAGTCGATGGACGTGCAGCAGTTGTACACGAACTAAGGCAACAAAGAAGACGTGGGACGCGATTAAAACCGAGAAAAATAATCGGCGAGTTGTGACAGGATATTATAGGAAGAGGATGTGCATTGCGTCATCGTGTATATATATATATATATATACATAGGAATAGGGCTGTGGTCGCGTGAAATCGAGATTGAATTACGGTGTATGCAAAGTTTCACCGAGATTCGAGCGGCGTTTTATGAATTATGTAACGGGAGAATTTATTGGTGAACTCCTTGACGCGAATTTTTGCCGCGATTTGACCGCTTGTAAATGCTCGATCTGACGGACGACGACGTGGAGTCGTAAATCGTAAATAGTTCGAGGATATCGATTTGCGAAACGAGATTGGAAACGGACTGATTACACTTGCAAGATTTATTTCTTATTTTTTCATTCTCGTACAACAAGATTTTTAAATTCAATCTTGATTTTAACTTGGATTATTAATTTGTATTCCAAGTTTATTGAAAATAGAATGGAGATACTATTTTAAAAATTCTTAGAAGGCTATCGTAACAAATCTAACATAAAAAAATACTGAAGCTCATGAAAAGGATTACTTTATTACTTTAACGTTTCTAAGAATAATAATTATCGAATTATATATACAAAATATAAAATAGAAATTCAATATTACTAAACTCGCAACGAAATCAGAGATTCTATTATAAAAATTCTAGAACTCTACTATAATAATTTTTGTATAAAAAAATATGAACTGAAACTTATTAAGAGTAAAGGATTATTTCTTGAACAGCAGCTTTAATTTGCATAAATTAAAATTTAAAAAAAAGAAAGTAAAAAGCAATTCTATTAATTTAAAAATTGACTGTAATGAAATCTTACCATAAAAATTCCTCTCCAGGAAGAACTCTACAAAAATTTATACAATATTCATATATATAATAATCTTAACATCACATATTTATAATTCTAACAATTCGTACAATAATTTTGTACAAAAAGAAATATATACTAAAACATCTTATCAAAAATACTTCTAACTTCGAAATTAAACAAGCTAAAATTTAAAAGAGTGAGACGGTAAAAATTGATTCTTTTCACCCTTCAATGCCTCATTGTCACGCTCAAGATCACACGAGTGTCTGGCCAAGAGGATTTTCGACAAACAGTACGAGATCTTCGGATGAAAAAGCAACGTCTGACGTACCTAAGCTTCTTCCAATTTTAGAATGTCAAAGCCATTCTCGGTTGTAACCCTGGTACGTGACTTTCGAGACAGAGAGAGAGAGAGAGAGAGAGAGAGAGAGAGAGAGCCGGGTCCTCGTTCGCAGGATCATGTGCGCCTGCTTGGCGCACGCTTGTCCCGGGGACACGTGCTTCGAACATCAATATATCGCGGTGACGAAAACGCATACGAACGAAAAAAAGGGGAGAGAAAGAGGGATACGAAGGAGGTTGTATTCCCTAAAACGCAATAGTTCCACGTCGTTAACTTGGGTTAGGCCGCGTTCTTCTCCGTCTCTGTTCCACCCCCTCACGTAAGCTGAAAAGTGCAGGGGGTCGCGGAGATTTATTTTCTTCTACTAGCAATTGATAACGCTTCATAAGCTCGACCTAATGTATCTGAAACCTATAATTCATTCGCAACCCTCCTTCGAAAAAATCTTGACTCTGATTGATTTTTCTTTTTTTTTTCTTGTTATCGCACAATTGTTTGTTGTTTGTTGTTTCAAAACTTCGTAAACTACTTTGAAAGAACTTTATAATATTCTTGATTCTATTTTTATTATCGAGTTGATATTTCAGAGATTACTTAAGATTACTTCTATAGTTTAGCTCCAAGTTTGTAATATTCGAAATTGCAGCGTATTTCCGGATACACTTTGTTCAAAGTGGATGAAGTAAATGCGAGTTAATTCTAAACAAGAAGTTTGTAAAAAGGGTTTGAAAGAATATTCCATCAACCTGAATAACTTACTACAACTCTATCATTTTCGTTATACGCGATCCTCAAACGTGTATTTCTTAACCATTTCCCCGAAAACCACCCTGAAATCAGAGGTTTGGAGCTCGATTCGGAATAATTCTCGCGTCTTATCATGGCTTTCTGCGAAAATCGAAGTCTTGAGGGGTGGTTTCTGGCCCAGCCAACCCCTCGACCGAACTATCCACGTACTCACGTTCAGGCCTCCGCCTGAACAGGATAATGGCACTTTATTTGCATGCACGATCAATTTCCACGGGCGGGAGGAGGGCGCGGAAGGCGTAACGGCTACCGATTACATAATTTTCTTCGATATTAAAGCGGGGCCCACCCCTCCCCCCCCGTCGTCGCGAGGGGACGGGAAGGTGAGTAGAGACCTATGTCGAACGGTATCGCGTGCAACTTTGATGTGGTTCGGTCGATAGAATCGACCGGCTAACGTGGAGGGAGGAGAGAGGAGGGGGCTCCTCTTTGTCTGAATCTATACGGATCCGGTATAGGCAACCCTCGGGCCACCCGCCACTTCATTGTTGCGACCGTTTCGGCCGAGATTCGGCCCTTCGACGATCGTTCTCTGCCGAGCGTCAATAATTAACCGGTCGCGTAATTAAAAGTAAATACGAGGAGCGGCTGTGTACTTTGGTCGTTCGCGTGGAAAACTTGATCTGTAAATAGCGGAGGAATGATGATGAGGGGGGTTGGTTGAGATGAGAAGGCGTTTTTCCCCAGGCTGAAACCGTGGAAAGCAATTATTGAAGCAACAGCAAAAGAGACGTTGGGAAGTTTAAATTGGGGAAAAATGAAAGATATGCAATTTGATTATTTATATAATATTTTATCTTTTATATAAACAGTCTCTACTTAATTGATTTATCAAAATTGATTGATAATTTGTGATTAATTGTTGTATACTTTCGGGATCATGTTTCTTATTTGTTTGATTATTTTGGTAAAGAATGAAATATAATTTGAGATTTATTTCATCTATACGTATACTGATAATATTCAATCGAAAGAACAAAAAAAAAATATTGATTCTATTTCTTTTTAATGGCACGAAGATAGGCAATCCTATTGGAATTATTTTCCCCGTTTCAATGGTTCGACAACGCGAAAACCATTTAGAACAACACGTGACGCCTTCCGACATCGCGTTAATATATCTGAATCGATGAATATCGTTCCCAGAGCGGCGTTCACGATCGTTCTGTTCTATTTTCCTGATGCGGGACGAACGATTTGAATCGTATCTGATCGCGAGCCGAGCACTACAGTGAATATAAATGGCGCTCACAAGCCGTGAAGAATCCATCTAAGAATGTCGCGCGACGAGTTATTTTTTTTCTTCGTGGCCGGTTGCACCTCGCGCCTATTCCCCGTGTTTTATTTCGAATTTCGCGCTTCATCACGGAAACCAATAATTTTTCACGCGAATACAAATTATTATATACCACGATTCTTTTTTTCATCGTATGCTATAGAATTATAGAAAAAAATAAGTTTCTCGAGTTTCAACTTACCTTCCTCGGTCAAATGCGCGCCGCCCATTTTTGTATTGCCATCTGAAAAAGAAAAGGAAGAAATCGATAGAGAAATCATACAATCTGATTAGATAATTGAAATTTAATTTTAATGATTCGAAGCATATTCGGGAGATAGAAAGCAATAAAAAAAAAAAAAATAATAATCAAAGCCTATTTATCAAGAAAAGAAAAAACGAATATTCCCTCTTTTCAAACATAAAACTGCTCGAACATTTATCTCAAGAGAAAACTAACTCAAAGTATCGCTTGATCAAATTTAATTACACGCCGATCCAATTTATTCCAACTCAATACAAGCTATCCGACTTTGTCAAACTCGATGAAACTCGATCGAGATCCTCCCAACACCACTAAACTTCTAACGTCCAGTTCAACCAACTTCCCTATCGAGCATCCCTCCCCTCCCCCTCGATCTTTTCCTGCTTTTTCCTCGTCTAATCCACGGAAAAACTTCCACATCCCTGTAACCATCTATTATCATCGATTCGACCTAAAAACGATGATCTCCACTTTCGGATAAGTTCTACCTTTCTATACGCCAACAAGAAGGTGTCTTTTTCACGTGGGTATGACCCGATGGGGCGTCGAAGAGAGTCGTGACAAGTGGATGGGAAAGGGATCTCGTGACTTACTGTTGCACATGCCGCCGGTGCAATTCGCCACGCTGGTGTCCCTCCCCTGGCAAGGTCGTCCACCGTGGCTGGGTGGCGGCTCGTCACAGGATCTTCTCCTGGTGTGCGTGCAGTCTGTGCCGCACACCGACCATGCCGACCATCTGGACCATCCTCCGTCCACCACTGTTGCGTTCCCCGGGAAAAGAAAAAAGAGGCGAACGGTTCGAGGGATCGTCTTTCTTTCGTTGGGTCGTTAAGGGGACTTGGGGGGGGGGGCGGGAGGGATCGACATTAAAGCGACGGTAAAAAGCCACGTGGAAACGGGACAGTCGTCTCGTAACTCGTCTCCTATCCCCACGAGTCTTGTTCGAAACCCGTACTCGTCAATTCGGACGCGAGATTCTTCCTCGCTTCGTCCCCGTTTAATTGACTCGTACGGGCGTATCCGTGGAAAAAAAAAGCGGATCCCGGTTGTGTACGCGTTCAATCTCGTCGTCGACTCGAGTCGCGACACGATACTTACAAATGGCTCTTTCCACTTTCGGTATATATTTTAGTCTCTACTTTTTCTTCCTTCCTTCGTTCGACGGAAGAGACGCGACATCGTTTGTGATATCATCGGGCGCAACGGATAAGTAACTCGAGATATATCCACCAGATCGTATTCTGGTGGTTATTAATAATATTTGCAAATTCCAAGAATCAATTGAATTTTCAAATTTCAAGTTTTCGCGAAATTTTAACGATGGAATTAGTTTAAAAATGATTAAAAATTAAAAATCGGAACGATATATCGTCTTTATCTGTATTTCTCGATCGGGATATATTGGAATAAAATTTGTTTCTTTACATTTCTTTTTTTTTCTTTTTATTTATATTGCTACTGTTAAGCGGATTTACGTGTACACACTTACCTAGAGTATTGGTGAACTCCTCCATAGTTCCGGCTATTCCGAAGCGAGCGTTAGACAGAAAGACAGTATAGGTGCATTATCGAAAGCGGGACAGACACAGTTAGTGAGAGATACGTGCGCACACAATAATAAGCGACGGTCAATAATACTTTCCGATTAACCTCCTTGTCTAGCTCCATTCTCGCTTTCAACAACAAAGGCAAATATAGTAAATTCTCGACGCACGAATTATCTATCATTTACATTCACGTCTCTCCACGTATCTCCGTCCACAATACCATTAAAAATAGCTAACCATATCAAAATTCCGCGAGTGCAACGCGCCAACAACAACGAGGAGACAAGGGGGTTAATATTTCACTCGTCGATTCTCCTCGATACCCCGCCTCGTTTCCCGTTCGGACATTGCCCCCCGACGATTTTCAATACGACACCTCGCGCGCATCGTGCGTGCAGGTGCCTCCTCCTCCTCCTCCTCCTCCTTTTTCTTCTTTTTCTTCTTCTTCTCGTTTTGTCGTCACGAGGCGTTTTCGAAAGGTGAATACGATTCAACGGAGTCGAACCGCCTCCCGTTGGAGACGTTGACGACATCGTGAGCACTCGTGTGAGAAGGAAAGAGAAAGAAGCTCGTAAATCAAACGGGGAAACTTCTTCCTCCCTTTCCTCGTCACATAATATCTTGGTAATATTGGTTTCTCGTCGATGCCAGAACCTGCTAGAACGTTCACGATCGAAAGACGGGAAGAACGGGGCGATCTTTCTTCGCCACCGGATTAGAAATAGACGAGAAGAGGAGAAGAGAACCTGTGCAAGAAAGTCTGTCCTCGGAATAGAATGGACGGCGTATCAACGTTAACGAGCCGTGATGCTTCTTCCTCGTTTGAAAATCTCGATCTGGGAGGGGGGTAATGTATAATGAATTCACGGCGGACACTCACCCGGACAGGCGATGTTGCAGTCCATCTTCTGCGTAGACGGACCCATGCAGGTTTGGCCACCGTTCATTGGGGCCGGATTCGTGCACGTTCGTGTTCGCTTTTGACCCCCTTTCGCGCACCTCGAATGGCATTCCGACCACGCGGACCATGCCGACCATCCTCCCTTCACTGGAATCAAATTATTTTTTTCTTATTTTAGAGAGGGTAGTTTTTCCCATCATTTGAATCGTTACTTTAATTTTGATACTTGATTAGTTATCGTTTCAAGAATATTTTTCTATTATATTTCGTGATATTTAATACTATCGTTTATATTCATATTTGTTTTATTCATTTTGATTTTCCAAAAAACTTTGACGAAACTTTGGATTTCGAAATGAATATATCAAATGAAAATGATATGGAGAATCTAAAGATTTAAAGAAATTAACATTATTTTTATCGTTATCGTTTAATACCTTTTTCGAAGAGGATAATATTTATATTCGAATTATCATTAATTTCTTTTCGTCTTTCGAAAACTTATATTGTTTTTTAAAGATTCATTTAGTTTTTTCCATACTCGTTTAATAATTCAAATTTACTCTCCAAATTATTTGTTTCCAGAATGATAATGGTTTATTTATATATTTTTTGGCGAAATTTAAACGTTTCTTCTTTTGTATTTTAAGAATATATGAATTGCGTTACACAATTTTTTAAATCTGTCTCTTTTAATTTTCGTCTTACAATTCTTGAAGATACATTTAAACGTAGTTGTTCAACGATATTTCGTGATACTCTTACAATTTTCCGATCTTCATATGCAATTATGTTACGTTTCTCCACACTAAATTATCAATACTATATGTTCTAAATTTTTTTTATAAATTTTATGAACAGTACTCTTAGAAACATTATAGTTTTCTAATATATATAACGATAACTTTGATAATTTTTGCAATCAGAGACAATTAGATTTTAACTGAGCACAAACCTCTTGTCTTCTATTAGACACTAGTTTATTTGATGATATTATTCGTGTTTCCAATACGAAGGCTTTACGAATACTGAGAACCTAAACACACTTGGGAGATAATCTCAATGTTTATTTACACTGTTTTTCAGTTAACTCTCTACATATCTACTTAATTATGTTTGAAAAACATTCTATATTGAAATATTTATTTCCACCATCGTATCGAACAATGAATTTCTTAACATGAATTTAATATCGTGGAGATTAATATCGGTAACAAAAAATTGAACAAGAAACTCACCGTAAACTGTCAAGCTGACGGGCTCGCTGAGCCTCTTGGCCGCGATGTTCTCCGCGACGCAAGTGTAATTCGCCTGATGACTGAGTTTCGCTTGACCAACAAGAAGGTGTCCCTCGCTGGACACTAAAAGCGTGTCCGATTCTGTGTCGACGGGAACGTTATTTCTCAGCCAGTACACCCTCGGCGGTGGCACTCCCACAGGAGGAAGACACCTGAGTTCGGTGCTCTGGCCCGCCTCCACCGATACCGAGTACGGTGGGGACTCGAATTGCTTCTTCAGGTCTGGGAAAATGGGATTTATGGCTCTTAGAAACAGGATACTAACGGAATTCCTCGAGGCGAAAGAAATAGTTAATTCGAGAACTTCCCATAGGTTTATAAAAATAGAAAGATGTCGAATTGAAAGTAATTAAAATTAATTAAAGAAGATTTTTGTGAAATTTTCAAAGGCAGATGGAATGTATCTATAAATATATATAAGTATTTTAATATAATGATCTATTAAATTTACGCAGTTGAGAAAAATTGCACGTGATGTATAAAAAAGGAAATGTATATATATGTATATAAAATATTCAAAGATATTATAGCATTTAAGAGATAAAAAAGATTTCAATTTAAGTTTTGTAGTAATATTTATAAAAATTTTAATTTGCATAAATTATCCACAATTCATTACTCGAGTTAATTGAGAATTGATATTATATTGATTTATCCACGTAGTTATTTTCGCGTAGTTATTCCAAAGAGAGTTACGTAAGCGCAAGCACCGGACAAACGGTCCTTTCCTAAATTGATTCTCTTAGAAACTCCGTGGGTGCCTCGGTCATTGTGTTGCCTCGCATTAAGGGTCGGAATTAAATAATGACCTTAGGAGAATCAAGATAATTACGAGGGGCCAGAAGTAAGACGAAAGTCGTGGCTGTACGGACAGCGGGGCAAACAACTGTCCACTGCCGAATATTTATCGACGAACTTCTTGGAAGAATTGAGATGTCTCGCGTTGCTTTAAAAACTTTGTGTTCAGCACAAAGTAATTAGAGCGTGACTCTAATAATTTTCAACGTTGACGTCACGTCGTATACGAGAAATTCTTTCATAAATATATTGATCAGAAAGCCGTCTTTTCAATCGCAAATTTATTTTCCTCTCGTGAAAAAATTCCAAATTAATTCTAATTATCCACTATGTTATTAGAGAACAATTTCTAGGAACGAATATATTATTGTAATACTTACAAGCGACATCAACAGTCGCAGGTTGGCTTTTAATCTGTCCCGAACCAGACCAGGCGATACATTCGCATTTGAACTTGTCTCTGCCAAAATATTCTTCGATATGATCTCTCGTCACGTTCAACTCGCAATCGACTATCCTGGTACCCGTGTGCGGGTCCACGAAGTCCTGTTGCTGAGAATCCTCAGCCCTCGCATCGTTGCACCGGAAATAGATCTGCAACGCGTGCGCGGCCTTGCAATGTAAAGTGGCCGGTTTGTTCTTCACCACGAAGGAATCGACCGGCTCCGTGAGGAACACGGGTAGATGGCCGCCTGCTTCAGAGATCAGCTCTGTGTCGGTGGCTATCGTCGCCGAAGGCACATCATCCTCTTCTAAGAGATAGGAATCCTCGTCTTCTGCGGCATCCTCGCCTTCTGAAAAAAAAAATATATATTATAATATTTAGATTCGATTTCGATCGTTTCGAAAAATAATAGAGAAGAATACTCGTTGGAAATAAATATAAATAAATATCGTAGAATGATAGACGGACTGCAAGAAGAAAATGTAATACGATACGCAAATACGAAATGGATATTTGTTGTCCTGTTGCTCAGGATATCAAATTGGTATTTGCGAATTATAACATTTTATAAAAAAAATATTCTCTACGATTTTTTAACAAATTGCCATTGCTTATTTGAATTGTAAAAAATTGAATTCCTCTCGCTACTTTACGTTATTAAAGTATTAATCAATTAATATTAATCAATTATTATATAATAAATAAAATTAATATCAATCCACTCGTGTATATATTGATATAGAAACCCATTATTACGAATTACATCCAAATTCTTCGACAAAATATCTGTATCATACGCGTATTTGTTACCCACCCACAATAAAATCTTTACCGATATATCAAGTTAAAAGTCGAACGGTAATCCCGAAATCCGAATCGAAACAAACGGCGCCGCTTATTATCGGCTCGTGATAAATTCATAGAATTGGATTAACGTCATTAACGCGTGGCAAGAGGAGAGGCGGCAATCAGGCAGGATCAGGTTGGGACGCGCAGTCAGTCATTTGAATTCTAAATACACACACTACATCCCTTCCCACACACGCATACCCCTCCTCCTCCCCCCACGGCATAATCGTAATTTACGATCGAGTTATTAATTTCGCGCGGGGCTTTATTCACCGGCCCCGGGGCTCGTTCCATCGGAATCGTGAAAATTCTATATTTGCTTGTCAACAATGGACAGAGTACGCGTCCCCTTCCTCCCCCCTCCTCCCCCTCCTCTTGTAAATCCTGGCGCCGGCCCATTAATGCCTGCCGTCTCGCACGCTTGGAACGGGTCCGCTCGCCTACAATCGGGTCCCGCTTTTGCCCGCTTTTCGCTGCAGTAATGAATTTTCGGATTTACGCGGCGCACCCGTGCACGCGAGTTCGATGCATTTTCCGCCAACCGCCGGTTAAACCTTTATCCCCGTGCGACATTTGGCCGGGGGCCACAATTTTCATCGAGATAATCGTTCGGGATTCCGATATACCAGGTCTTCTCGCGCCTGCTTTCGAAAAAAAAAGAAAAAAAAGAAAATAATAATGAAACTCGTATATAGCGAGTATAAGGGAAGGGGAGAGGGGGTGGATAGGAAGGTATATGTTTCTCGTTAAGAGGTATGCACGCTCTTGGGTTTCTCGTAATAACGATGGTTTGATGTTAGTAGAAGGCATGCTAGTGGGAAATAATTGGAAAGGGATTGGTTAGATTTGGAGTTGAACTTTGGTAAGTTTACTTAGAATATTATTCGTAACGATACCTGTTTGAGGGCAAGGAATTGGAAAGGAGAACGTAGTAAAAGAGAATGGAAGTTTGAAATCGAGTTTCATGTTATACGTTTGATATAAAAAATATTAATACTTTTATATATACACTTTTTAATATAAGAAATATATTAAATTTTTGTCAAATTATAATATTTATTTATTTAAATCTATTTCTTTAGTAATAATTGTATAAATTTCATTTTGCATTAATATATCCACAATCTAGATTGTAGATTCTATTAATGAAAAATTTATAAATAATCTCTCGTACTGCTATTTCTTTTAAATATAAGAAAACCTATAATATACGAAGTAATTATTTCTGAAATATAATGATCTTCTGTCAACGGGCAGAAATACAAGGAGAACAATTAGGGTGATAAAAATTATTGGCCTAGTTCCAAGTTCTCCATTCATATCCCTTATCTTATCATCTTATTAACCGTCTTATAACCAATCTCGCTATCGTTGAAAATTAAACGAGTAGCTGTCACTTTGATTACATCGAGTTTATAATTGTTATCAATTATTTTCGTTATTCAAGTATAACTGAAGAAAAAAAAGAAAAAATTATTATCGAATAACATCGAACACGGATTACGTAATGGAAATCGTGATCGACGTCGCGTCGGAGCAGCAGCTTTTTATCGTTATCGACGCTCGTTATTTTTCACGCGGTTCACGAGAAGCATTCGAATGAATTGCGGAGAGGGAAAAAAAAGAAAGAAAAAAAAAAAAAGCGAGAAAACAAAAGTCTATCTCTCGCGCCGAAAAAATTGTCAGAATTTATACCCGATGGCGAGCAGATACCTCCAATATCCGGACCGTGGAGATAGAAATCGAGCAACGGGCAAATGAGAAGCGTCAGCGGACGAATGAACGAACGAGCTGAATAAAAAAAAAAGACATTCGTGCATATATATATATATATATATATACATATATATATGACAGAATGAGGAAAAGTGAAGGGAAGGGGGAGGAGGGGGAGGAGAAAAAAATTTTTTACCGTGGCGAATCGAAGCGCCGGCTAAAAGAGAATTTTCATCGGTTTTCGATAATGGATCCCGATCGAGTGGCCGATGGGGTACGGCCAGTTTTTAAACCCCTCCTCCACCCCCTTGTACGCGAATCGGTTCGTAGGAGAATCGTCGTTAGCCACTTTGGTCCACCGCGACCAGCCATATCGACACCACGCTGGCAACGTCGATTTTCTGCGGGTTTAGGTCGATTAAAACGAATATCGTGCACCATGAAGTACGTCCATTTCCCGATGTTTTCTTTTCACACTCCCATCGCCTTTCCTACCGTCCCCCTCGTCCAATCTTTTCACAAATGCCCACGTATGGTCAATACCGTTACGTTCATTCGCTTCTCGAATATATTTGATCGTGAAAATCGATTGTTTTCTAAAGCGCATTCAACCTCTGTATCTCTGTTCCCGATTTTTACTTCGGAATAAGCCGCATATTGTTCAGACTTTTTTCTCATTTATTACAGTATTTCTGGGAATATTAATCGTAAGGAAATATCCTTTTTATAAACTCTTGTTTTTTTCCTTATTTTCTTTTAATTCTTTCTTTTTTTATATCAATATTCACGTATCATTGATAAATTTTTACGCGAAATTCGTATCGAAAGATAAAAAATAAGCAGTTTTTCATCGAACGATATTTTAATTATTACTCTGTTTTTTGTTTTAATATTTATTATATTAATTATTCTTATTGTAAAGAGTTAGTGAAATATACAAACAAACATTGAAACATTGCATTTTTTTAAATGTAAAGTTAACTAAAATTATTACTTACATCTTGAATTATATTATGAAGTAAAACTAAAGCATTGGATTGGAATTTGATAAATAAGAATTTTATGTTTTTCAATATAATAATATATATATTATACATATATGTTTATGGTAGTTTAGATCAGAATTCCCTTCTTAAAAGTGCAAAAATTCTTTGCTATGGATCTGTATATATATAATAATCTATTTCATAAGTCTAACTTATTCTTAACTCACAATATTCCATTTTAACGTATCATCGATAAATTCTCTTCTTTTTAAAATACATCATATCCTCAAATACGAGATCAAACCCATTTATAAACCACGAAATAACCCACCTGTAAGAATCTTTGTATCAAACATATAAACCTTTTTCTCTTCTTTTCATCCATCATCTCTTCGAACCATTTACTCCAAATATTCCGAAAACATCGATTTCCACGGATTAAAACAAACGATTAAAACAAACCGAACATCCGTCGTCGTCTCGTCCACGATGTTTTCTTTTCACGCCTTTCTTTCCCTTTCCTCCGAGTCAAAATCATCCTTTCCCTCCTCACAATGTGTGCACACGTACGCAAACATACGATGGCGGGAATCGAGCGTGACGTAAAAAAAGGATGGAAAACATGGAACGTGAAAGAAGACCCGGAGAGAAAGAGAGATAGAGGGGGGGGACTCAATCGAGCGAAGCCAAGAGGAGACACAGCCGGCGAAAAGAGGATTTCCATCGATTTCCGATAATTCCGCTGATCGGTTGCCCGATAAAGTTCCGCGGAATCGTTTCCACCCCTCCGCCTAATTCCTCTGGTCGAGTTCGTATAAATTCCAGGCTGGCCATTTCGAGCACAACCGTATCCCTTTCCTCCCCTCTCTTTTTCTTTGATTGCTCGCTCGTACACCACGCTAATTCGCGCTACCCCCTCGCTTCTACCCCTCGAGGGCAGAGGCTTCTTCTTTTTCCCTTCTCTCTACATCGCGAGAGAGGCTACGAGAAAGGGATGGGAGGAGAAAAAAAAAAAGAAAGAAAAAGAAACTAAAATAACTAGATGAACGCTTAATCGAGCGATATAACGCGAACTCGAGGAAAAAAGGAGGTTGGGCGAAATGGGGTGGTGGAGATGGTCGATAAAGGGGAAGAAATCGAGCTGTTTATTACGCGTGTATTTGCTTCTTTTGCGCGTGGATTTTTCTTCACGGTTTCAACCTTGGTTTATTTAATAGCGTATAGTAATTCTTTGATGAAGTTTTGAAACTTGAAAGTTTTGAAATTTGAAGGCATGATTAGGAAATTTTGTTCATTAAAGGAGTTGCGTGATAAACTTGCGTGAATGCTTGCCTTATTGAAAAATGAAAGTAAAGTAACAAATATTTTCTTGGAAGAATACGTATCAAAAGTTTATCGTAGTTTGAAATTTTATATAATATTGGATTTATGAAATTTGTTTCTCCCTAATCTTAATCTTAAACTTTCACGATCGAACTCTTTAAGAAAGAGTAATATCGATAATGAATAGAATTTTCAAATTTATTTCAACGAAAGAAAAAAATTACAAAAAAATTACAAAATTTTGAATTGACAGGTTTAATAGATTAAATTTCTAAAAATTATTAGTTTTATTTCATTTTATGTACATGATACAGAGATTGCATCTGGTAGAAAGTTACTAGAGCTTCGAATCGAGAGCTCGTAACGAATTTTTCCGAATGTAGGACGATAGGATCTTTTCTCTAATTATCTACCTTAAATTACCACCTATTCTTTTATTCCATCAAAGCTAAATATATACTCATTATAGTCACTCAAAGGAATTATTTAATATCTTCAAGAAAAATGCACAATTTTATCACTCACTAATATTACAATTGTCTATTATTATTATTCTCTGAACAATTAATTTAAATCTTTTATCATTAACATGTATAATAAAATAATTATTAGTAAATAATAATAATAATAAATTATAACAAACAATAATTCCTATTGTCACAATGATTTTTTGATTAACAAAATACGATATTTCTTACGATCTTACTCTATTGACTGTTCGTCAAAGAGATCTTCCTTCTTTCCATTCGTTTGGAAATAATTCTTTTAACCTTTCTCTTCGTGGCAAATACGCGTCTAAACAATCCTCTCCTCTCTTTCTCTTTCTTTTCCTCTCTTCCTTGCAAAGAAATGTAGGAACGAAAAAGGAGCAAGAGGAGAGGGGCAGGTTGCGAACTTAATTGAGCAACGTCACGCGACACGCGAGCCTCGTGCCACTGTTCCAAGGGGAAAATCGGGTTCATCGGTTTCCGATAATTCGGAACGAAACGGTGTATCCATCGAATCACCCTGCCACGAGGCCTCCTCCGCTCGAGGCCTCTCGTTAGCCGGTGTAGCTGGATAGTTGGCCGTGTCTCCTGGCTGGATACGAGTTCCCTGTACATCTATGTACACGCGCGTGTTGCATGCACGTGTACACATACACGCGAGAGAGACATCTCGCGTGGCTACTGCCGTGGGTTGACCACGTATTACGCCGGCCGGAGACACGAGCGTGTACAGTTTCAACGTGTACCTATACGACCGAGGGGACCACACATGACGCCTCTTAATTAACAAAGGTACCTGCGCCACGGCCCCTCTTGCACGGCTACGCGATGGAACGTGCGCGCATTGGAGGAGGAAGCGAAGGAGGATGCAGATTAGAGGACGTGCTTGGCCAGAGATCGAGAAGATTGGAAGAAAGAGAGAGAGAGAGAGAGAGAGAGATTGGAAAAGGGAGAGAAATGCCGGATGATGATCGGGCGCGGGTGAGATTTCGAGATGTGTATTTTTGTTTCGACTCGCGGTGAACGGTGTACGGGTTGTGTGGATTAGGTGTGGCGAGAGGTGTTGGGAGGGGTGTTAGGTCTGGGTTATTTATGGCGGTGAAAGTGGCGAACAATGAGGACTTGAACGGCGACGACTCTATTTCGAGGCGGCGCTGGTCAATGTCTTCCGTCCTTGGAAACGTGTTCCATTCATACGAGGCTTTGATACTTTGGGAAAGAATATTGTCTAGTCTATTCGACGAGTCCATTAATTATTGTTCTGAGTTTTTTGTGGTGGAAGATAATGGAATTACGGGAATACGTGACAGTGAATGGGAAGAATGATCTACGGTGGATAGAAAATGTACTACTTACATATTATTGGCATAATATTTGCATACTAATCAATGGGGTCATTTAATACTGGTTTTTTATGATCGTAAGATAATAGGTAAAAGCAGATAAAAATATATACCTTTTACACTGTCTATTTGCTTGAGAATTTATATCAATCAAAATCGATATTAACTTAACATAAATATCGTATTAGAATTGAGTTTATTTACCTGCATCAAATTTCGAATTAAAAATATGCAAAGTAAATATATCAAAATTATAATTGAGATTCGAAAAATTTATTAAAACCGTTCTATTCATCCGACATTCGCACGACACTTTCACACGATATCGCAATAATTTATAATGCTAAGCGCGGTATAAATCTCCCGAGCAACTTCATTCTCCGATAAACAATTCTATTTGCATACCATAATGTAATGCAAAGTGCAGAAATAACCAACAGCAACACCGCGTCGTGAATAAGACGTACAAAATTCCCCTCCCCCCTTCACGGACGATCAGCCGTGTTAACAAGAAAGCGAATATATTCGAGAAAAATATCCAATAAATTGTTCAGCCTCCCACGCGTACAACAACATAATACACAAATCGAACAAGAGGAGTAAGGCGAGGGAGAAGGGGAAGATCGAAAGAGGACCAAAAGGCAAACTCGAAGGCGGGAGAACAACGAGGAAAGGAGGAGGAGAAACGAAGGAAAAGACAAGAGCTTCCTTGTTTTCTCGCGTCACGTGCCTTGTTATTTTAGCAGGCCGAACACCGGCCAAAGAGTAACGCTTCGTGCTCTGGGCTTCATTGACCCCGCCGCTTGACTCTTCCGCCTCTTCCGTGGCGTACGCGTACGCGAGAATCCCTCTTGTGAACCTCGGCGCGCCTAACGAGCCTCGAAATCAAGGTGCCCGGCGACCCTCGTTGACACCTTGACACCGGCGGCGGAGGTTGAAGGGTGCTAATTTGCCGGGAAAAATCGAAAGGAGGAAATTGAATTTCCAGGAAGTTCGGTTCCAGGGAAGCTACACGTTTATTGCGTGATCAACGTTACTACTACTTCATGCAGAATGTAACTTCTGTATGCCGGAAAGTTTATTTTATTTCGTTTATTTTGTTGGAAATTAGAGGAAGCAGGGGAAATTGTCGTGTCGAGTTTTGAACGATAATGGAATAATATAATTGGTTTCACGCATTCTGAAAAGCTTTTCGTCGAGTTTTCGATAATATTTTCTAAACAGAAATTTATTTAAGTCTTCCATCGTAATATTTATGCGATTTTTAAAGAAAAAAATCTTTGATTTAAATTTATTTATAAATGGGAATATTCATTTCTGTTGAAATATCTTGATTTAGCGAATTCAAGAAAATTATAGTTCAATCGAAAGTTTTTATACACTTATATTTTACAAGGAAATTCATTTATTTTGAAAAATTGATTTTAATGAAAATGTGTGTATATATAAATATATGATGGAAAATCTCTTTGAAAGTGTAAAATTAATTCTAAAATTTCTTTAGGTAATAAAACATTAAAATTTAAATCGTGAAAAATAGTATTCTGCTAATAAATTAATTATTTTATGTATATAATTTATTATATTTTCATTGTCATATTTCACATCAAACAAAAAGTTTTTGATAACACAACTTATTAATAGAATTCGCGTAAAGTGTGTGATTTCATATTGTATATTTTATCATACAAATTTATGTAGATAATTTTTCTATTCGAATCTTTATATTCCAAAATTCAACATACGATATAAAATACCGCGAAATAAATATCTTAAGATCCCTCTAGCTGTTTAAGGCTCAAAGGTCGACAAGGAAGGTTAAGCTTGCACAAGGCAAATATCTTTCATCAGTCTGAAATATCCTTCATCTAGAATTCACTTATCACAATTTCTATTTCCATTCAAAATATCGCTGGAAGACAAACTGTCGTCCCTTGCGAATCAGCGCCCCAGCCACCTGAGAAGTCTCTATCCTCCGGGTACACTGACCGCCCTTTAACTCTGACCTCTGACCACGATTCCGAATACAATGCGGGGCTGTTGTCGCGCACCGTTCCGAGATAATGCGCGGCTGTCCAAACGGAACGAATCGAGGGAGGTTCAACCTGATTTCATCTCAGCCTCGAACCTCGTTCTCCAACGATCAGAGAGAGGAAAGGAGTACACTGCCTTCCATCGATTCCTCGCTTATCCCTCTGCTCTCATCCTCGATCTGGTATCGATCGTAGACTCTCCGACTCGTCCGTTACGATAGCGATCGATAAAGAAACAGACGGGGTCCACTCGTCGACGTATATCTCTCGTTAAACGGAATAACGATAGAACAAAGTCCCCTGGGAGCAGGCTACTCCCCCCCCCGACCGACAGAGGGCTTGACTGGTATTATTTGGGCCCCGAAGGTCGTGAACCGTGAATGGCATGGAATACAATGGCGACTCGAGGCGACCGGGCGCCGTCTTATTGTATATTTCAGTACACCCTCGAGACCGGAAGTAGTCCTCCTCTCTTCAACTTCTAAGGGACCGATTCATGGGAAACGTTAATTCTCGACCGACAGCCTTTCGCCACCTTTTTCGCCGAAAGTCGTTCAAAATATTTGTCTCGCACCTGGTGTTGACTTCTCCACGCTGGAATAAGTATCGTTTCGGATAATCCGGGGTTAAGAGTCACTCGAAAGGGGCCTTCGTCTTTTCAGATACCTTACTTGAGAGAACGACTTACCTGCGAGAAAATATTCCGAGAGTGATATTTTGCTTTTTTCGACTCAATGTATACATACATTGCATTTTACACATACGTTTTTTTTTTTACGATATTTAGAGAAACCTGTATCGATTCATTATTGTCTGTTTATGTTTTCTTTTTTTTTTTAGGCGCCTTTTTATTATACCTCATAAGTTTTTAATACAAGGAAAAATTTTTAGACGCATTTGATTATTCTGTGTGCCACTTTTTATTGCTTTTTTATTTAAGCTCGAAAGATTCGAAAAATGAAAAATGTTAGTCAAAGTAAATCCAACAACAACGCTCCAAATCTATCCTATCCGTTTCATGATTCATATAAACGTACATTAGTACAGAATATATTTCAGTGTACTGTATCATTCATAAAGATCTTCATATACTCGCAACAGAAATTCTGTCGTTTTTATTAAAAACGTATATTATAAAGAACGATTCGTAACCGTAACGAAAACATATCTGTTTTTCGATTAAAAATAGAAAAAAATATTAAAGGATGGAGATGAATCGTGCATTGTATTTTTTTCGCGGAAAAACAATGCATTTTTTTTTTAAATAAAAAAAAATATCATGGTAACCATCGAAAAACTATCTAGATATTTTAATTTAAATAAAACCTTTTCATTCCTCATAATTTAAACGATCGATTTAAACGAACCATTTACTTTATTAATATATTCATTTGGTGAAGTATTCACTGGAGCGAAAATTAGAGATTTTTATTTTCCTTATTCTTCACCACTTTCGTTCCATTGCATATTAATCCTCGACGATAATCCTCCACTTCATCAAAACTCCGCTTTCTCCACTCGGATCGAACCTATCATCCCGGCTCGTGGTCGACGCGGTTAACTCGATTCTTCATCGAATTTCATCCGTCACGCGTTCATACACACACACACACATACATACACACACACGATTGTTTTAATCGTCGCGCGAAATTTTTCGACGAAAATCTGGCGGAGGATAGGGCGAAGAGCAGAGCAGCGCGAATTAAACCAACGAAACGAGTCGAAAAACGCGCCAGCTCGTACGGAAGGGTGAATATTAAACGGGGGCCCTCCCGGAAGTGGCGGCGGGCGAGAAAGCGGAGGGCGATGATGCGCATTACACGAGTCGATTGAAGCGAGGCCCACGTTCAAGGCGTGTAATTAACCGAGTAACAGAATCAGATACGACTGTTTGACTGCGTGTGCACGCTTCTCTCCTTCTCTCCTCTTTCCTTCCACCCCCTCTAGCCGTCTTCTTTCCTCCTCGTGTCGATAATCGACCGCCCTCGAATCGACGTCACGCCGATTCCCTCGACCGATCGTCCATTGTGTCTCGATCTCTCCTTGAGAGAAAGAGAGAGACAGAGAGAGAACTGGAACAAAATTTCACGTGCCAAGCTTTTTTTGCGGATTCATCGTTCCATTTGAGAGACACAATGGGGCCCCGTGTACCGATTTGCATTGAAATTGCGGGCACCGAAGATTCGAATCTTTGACGAGGCGGGATCGAACGAGGCGCGGGAAAACTCGCGCTCCATACATGTCGTGGGCACTCGATCGATTATAACTCGCGCCTACGTGTTGGCCTCTTGTTGTGGAAAAATTTATCAATATTTTTTTTTAGAAGTTCTTTCCGGAGGCGATTTTGATTGGTTTGATCGGTCGAATGATTTTGATTTTAAATAGTATTTATGACTCGATTTACAATAAAAATCCAGTTAAAAGAAAAAATTAAGGAATACGAATAGATGATTTAAGAAAAACGTGAGGAATTTTAAGAATTGACAAACTATATAAAAATTTTATAGATATATCCAATATATTCACAATTTTATTCATAAATTGCTTTTGCACAAAGAAAGGAAAGATATGAATAAAGTGGATAATTTTGGATAAAAAGGAGAAAAAAATAACGTACAAAATATATAATCGGATGCGGAGATAACGAGTTGTGTCTGACAATTTATCAAAACGTAAAACGAAATTTACAATCCAATTAAAAAGAATTAACCATCGACTAAAAATATCGTATGCTCTCCGCGATCGTCGCTTTCCAAAGATTAACCATAAAACTGGGTTTACTCAACTCGTTCCTCAAGATACTGGTCAAGCAAAGCCGCTTTTCATACTGTCGAAAGCCGCAATTAAGAATCACCGGACAGAAAGGATGTATTCGACTTTCGAACGGGAAGATCGAGAAATTTCGTAACTCGTCTCCGCTATAACCGATACTCTTTGGCCAACCGAAGATAGCGAGAGTTCAGAGGGGGGGAGGCAGGGGAAAAATATCGTCTGTGTTGTAATTCGATCAGTCGATATTTCACGATCCCGGTTACCATAGGCCGTTGCGTTCTACACCAGTCCATTCTTTTGCTCGTCGTTCTCCGCGATTTCAACAATAATCGCGGCGTGCGCGAGCTTGCACAACCCCTCCTCCTCCTCCTTCTCGTCCTCCTCCTCCTCTCGACGCGCACCACTCTCTCGTTTGATTTACGATAATTAAAGCTGACCCGACCTTTCGTCGCGGCGGGTGAAAGAATGACAGAAACGGGGAGAGAGGTTTGCAACAAGCGGAACAGAGGCCAGTATATACCGCTGGTCGGCCAGTTGGTGCCGATGAGAGACTACGAAAGATTAAAGAGTCTTTCCCCCCACCATCATCTCCACTTCTCTCCCTACATTTCTCTTCTTTCCCCTGTTCCCCTTTTCTTTTTTTCTCTTTTTCTTCACGTTCGACTCTACCACAGACTCTCCCCTCCCCTTCCTCTGCCTCCGTTCCCCAACGCAACCTTTGGGGCCCGAGAAGGGGCCCCATTCCGACCGTGGAACCAACCACGGTAATTGCTCGGTCGAGCCGACCCGCCAACCAGCACTCGCTTTTGCATTTTTGCTCGGGGCGATTTCGCGAGATCCACTCGACCTCCCACCTATCCTTTGACCAATCTGCCCAATCTCTCCTTCTCTATTATCGTCGTTTCATCCTCGTCCCTCTTCCACCTCTTCTCCCACAATGCGATCAAGGATCACATCGTCAGGGATCACGCCTGATCGCGATTTACTTATGATACTTATCGCTCGAAATGGGGGCCCGGATGAGTAATAAGTTCTCACGGAGGAGGGGGCGAGAGGTATTGGGCTGACTGTTATACCTTGGAACTTTGAACGGATGGGAATTCGAACAAATTTTTTGATAGATAGGGAGATGGAGAATTCGAGATGATACATTTTTATCGAGGGCAGAGAAGTATGGAGGGGAACGGGATGGAGGGATTTATTAGTCGTAAATCTAGAGATTCACCGACGCGATTTTACACTTTCTCGCGCGTTGAAATAAATATTTTTTCCCGAGGTGGGTAATCGAGGTAGGATCGGCTTCGTATTTTCTCCGCTCGTAATTCTTCCCTCGCTACCGGATACGAGGCGAAAGCCGGCTCGTGAGGAGACGAAGAGAGGAGACGTCGATAGATTCGGTAGATCGCTGGTTTCGGAAGGTTGACCTCCTTGAAAATGGTATTACGGTAATTTTGATAGATGTTATCCGGTATTATGTTGTGTTATGTATGTTGTTTTGGCGACCTTTCTCGTAAATATTCTTGGCTGATTTTTCGGGATTACAAGTCTCATCCTTCTATAGATTATCCTATTTTTTATCAGGACTGCACGTGAAAGAATATCTATTTCAGTTGAAATTATATTATCGGGAATGTTGGAAAATTTGAAGATTTATATTATTTTCTATTTTTCTCTTCATTAGCAGAAAATGATATAGGTTCCAATTATAAATTTTGACTTATTAACTTACTTTTGACGACTTCTTAGTCTTTTATATATTGTTCGTAAAGCTAATACTCCAGGTGGGAAGAATTTTCTAGTTCGTATCAACAAATTAGAAAATGTTATTCCTCTGACAAAGCTTACAAAATTAAATTTGAATTGGCGAAATAAATGTCTGATCTTCATTTTCTGTTATAAGCAATCATTTCGATTATTCAAATTAAATTCATTTCATTCAATTTATTTGTTTAATCGTTTATTCATGTTTAATCGAATTGTAACCTATTAATTTTCTTTTTGTGATTATACTTTATTTTTTCAAATATATATTTAATACATTCATTCAATCAATTCGATTATTTGTATTAATTTGTATTATATTTATAAGTAATAAAATTGTTTAGAATATAAAAAGCTTTTCTACAATATATTAATAACGAATGAAATCGTAATATGACTCACCTTCCATAATTTTTTTCAATAACTTTTAGAATTTTTTTTCTCACATGAAAAATGTTCATTTATTTAAAATTCATCACTTTCAATCTATATATAATATTAAATTACTATATAAAAATCTGTAAATTATTTTAAAATATCATTTTTTTAAAATATTTGTTACAATATACATATATACATATATATCACTATCTAAAGCTTGAAGATAGGTGAATATTACTTTATCAATTATCTTATTAGTCGAACTATATTTCAACTATCAATCATCAAATATAAATAATTTCTTATACAAGTTTTAAAATTAAACATAATTTATAAAAGAAATTATTGCAATATATAATAAGAAAAGAATAAATAAAACAATTATTAATAACAATCAATTAAATCAATCAATAATCGAATAATTGTAATAAATTTAACCTTGCTTCCCGATAGATGAGATGCACTCGTCGAGTCAAACTTTGATCACTATTACCTTTCAACAAAGATATAAACACCAATAATCTTATCAAGAATTCGTTCATTTGCAACGATCTAATTACAAACTCTCCAGGATACTCTTTAACAAGATTCATTTTCCAATTCCATTAAATTGAATTCAACTCTCTTTTCCATTTCTACAAAACTCTTTCTCTCATTCCAAATAAATATTCAATATTCATTCCAATCTCAATAAATGTACGCGCAAACTATCTAAATCGTCCCATGGAATCTTATATATCCTCTCACTTCGACCGTATAAATCATCTCGAAAGTTAAATTATGAACGAAGTTTCTCTCTCTAAACAGTTCGATCGCTCTCTCCCGTACCGTCTAAAATTTTCCTTCTATATTTCCTATAGGAAGACGTTCTCCTCTGAAAAATAGAGGACACCGGGAGCATAGACGAAATTACAAGACCCAAGCGAGTCGACCTGGAGCCTTAAATGTGTGGGAAACGACGCTTGGCGTCGAGCTTCCCGTTTAATTATTAACAAGGCTAATATTTTCCTCGGCGCGGCGGAACAACGGCCAGCCGACTCGCTGGAATTATGACACGATATCACGTCGCGATAAATCGTCGGTATAATTACTCACACACGCGTTCCTGCACACGTGAGTCGCCCCTATCTCTCTCTCTCTCACTTTCTCTCTTTCTCTCTTTCTCTTTTTACTCAGGTAGGTTGACCGATGCGAGGACGGAAAGCGATTTTCTTAGGCGCCGGTTTCCTCCACGTCATCGACGATACCCACACCTGGTGTTCGCGGGAAAGTTGCACACGCGTGCACACAATCGGAGTCGTTAAATGTCGACGCGTGTAATTTGCATCGCGATGCCTCTCCTTTCCACCCGGTTCGACGGGGGAAAAATGGACGGCCGTGCCCGCTCTCCCGGCAGGCGTAATTACTCTACGTGTTAGAAAAGTGTGGTCGTTGTGTTGGTGAAGAGATGTTTGGTTGTTGATGACGAGTTGTTAGGCACGAGTTTTGCGGTTATTTGAGGATAACGTGGGGATATTTGAGATGGAAATTGTGTGAGATTAATTTTGGGATATTAAGTGAGCGAAATTCTGTGGAGGATAGATAAAACGGTGATAAGAGAAAAGTTTGATAAGTGAAATTTTTAATTATTTGTCGAATTATATCTTTACAGTATGAAATTCAATATAAATGAGTTCTATGATTCGAAACGAAAAAGGGAGTCCTGAAATTGCGTGCTTTCGAATAAATAAAATTAGAGAATTTTTCAAATTGAAATTAATAATTTCCCTGTAAATGTGAAAATAAGCGAAAAATGGAATACATTTTTTTGCTTTTCGTTTGAAAAATAGTTTTCAAGAATTATTTAATTTTTTGTATGTGGAAAATGTTTAAATTTGATTTATTCGAAAATAAAACCTCATACGAACAAAGTTATTTATTATTCCGTATTTTCGTTTTGTTTTAAATCTTCATTTAAACAATCAATTACGGATCCCTGTTAAAAATGTATAGCCAAAAATTTAAAAATTATTTCTCTTTCGTTCTTATACTTACACGAACATTTCTTTTAATTTCATCATTAATTTAAAATTGATGCATACATAGAATGCATTAATAATTCTAAATTAAATCGTAAAATTTATAGAAAACAAACTTAATTAACTCCTATATCAAATTTCAATTAAGATAATCGACAATTAGTTAAAATGGATAAATTTCTATCTTCCATCAAAATCATTTAATTTAATGAATATCTCATTTTAATATTAGAGCAACGTGAACGTGATTAAAGGCAATTAAATTGGTATAGTTAAGTAACATGATGAATATAAATGAGTTTCTACATTTACATTTCTATCTCAATAAAAATGAAAATTAATCTTACCTATCAATATTTTCAATAATAAATTAAAATATAAAATCTAAAATTGCGAAAAATAAATGCTAACGAACTGCGATTACAATTTTGAAAGCGCACACTTATATTTTTAACAATCGCAGAAATAAGAAAAAAAAAGAAATATCTTCGAAACACGTAATTTTAACAGGTCCGACAGGTTTTCGGTGTTAAACAGATACAACGACCTCTGCCTTAAACTGCATATCATTCACCCACCCATTTTAAAATTCTTTTTACCAATGCCCAAAGCGCAACGCACACTTTAGCGAACATGTTAATTTGAAACACTGTCATCTTAGAGGGAAATAAGTTTCTCGAGAAAGAAGATTTAAAGAACGCAATAATTCTCTCTCCACTCTCTCTCGATTGGCTCTCGCTTCGAGCTACGCTCCTTTCCAAGCCTGTATTTACTCCGTACCGTGAACTTTCTATCGTTATTATATGTAACGATATATTTTTTCCTTTTTCCTTTTTCCTCCTTTTCGTCGGCCACACACACACCATTCATCATCCCCTGTGCGCAGCGATGACGAGGCCGGTTGATGTCGAGGACGCTAATTAGTCGGCCACGTGGTCTCGCGAGCGCGCGAAGAAACCGAGAAAGACCAAGCCTTCACCCCCCTTCGCGTAAGGTCGCTTTAAAACTAGCTCCAGGGGAGCGTAATCCATCATCGAAAACGGCTGGTGTAACGTAACCGGCCGGTTATGCCCACCACTAATCAACGACGCTGACTTGCCGTATAATTAGATCTGCTTGGGCTCCCCTCCGCTCACCCTTTCCCTTTTACCCAATCCGACGAGACTCGTGCTCTGCTGCACATAGAACCAAAGATTCTTTTTCTCTCTCTCTCTATCTCTCTGGTGCATTGGGAATCGCAAAAGCATGCCCGTGTTCGATTTTCCCCTCTTCGTGAACGTGGAACGTTGATTAGTGACGTACCCTTGGACGAGAATCAGGAAACGTTAATTGTAGATATTGGAAAGTGTACCATTCGGATGCAAATGATAATGACGGAATGGAATTGGAGATTTATTTGAGAAATTTATGGATATACTTTCTTCGGT